>NW_026652933.1:0-18758 GCF_009828535.3 Hylobates moloch
AATGACGAGCTAATGGGTGCAGGAAATCAACATGGCACATGGATACATATGTAACAAACCTGCACATTGTGCACATGTACCCTAAAACCTAAAGTATAATAAAAAAATAAATAAATAAATAAAGTGTACACCTTTAGAGAACAAGGTATGCTTCAAGAGGACCCTGCCATTTCAACCCCATAAGAGACAGTGAACTCACCCCACACCAAGAATGTAACTACTACAACCAGCATCTGGGAAAGCCAGTGCACAAAGACTCTCTATAACTAAGGAACTCACACAAAGTTTTAACCCCTAAATGCACCAAGAATCAAATTAGGCTCAAATAAATATTAAAATCAATTCTTAAGAGAACAACAAAAAAAAACTTTAAAAACACAGTCCAATTAAAAATAAATTCAAGAACAATTTAAAAAAATAGTCTACCCAAATGAGGAACCAGAAAAAGTAACTGAGGTAATAAGACAAAACAGGGTTCCTTGGCTTTAATTTTTATTCAACATAGTATTTGTTTAACTTACCTCTGGGCCTGCTGCTGGTTTTTTATCACTATAAACCCATTGGTGAGGGAAAAACTATTGTTACAGTGACTATGTTTTCCTGTTTATTTTTTTTAACTTTTCAACAAAGGTTACAGTGAATAAGAAATAGAAAAGAGTCTTTCCACTTTTGCTTATGTCACCTTCTGTCTTCTACAACTTTAAACTCAGAAAAAGTACCCTATACCTTTGGATTGGTTTGTTTCTTTTTCTGTTTGTTTTGTTTTCTATTTCTTTATCTTTTTGAAATGACATAAACGACATGCTTTTTTGTTTTGGGGTTATTTTTGCACATACTACTTTTAAGAAAGTATGTTTGGAGAGTATATATTACACTTAAAGAAAGGCAAAAAACAGGAAGAAAAAGTTTTACTCTATTTATGCAAATATTATAAAAATTTTCAAATGAAGGGATGCTGAATATTATCAACTGCTTTTTCAGCATTAATTGACATGATCACATGGTTTTTATCATTCATTCTGTTGATATGGCTTATCACATGGATTGATTGGTGTGTGTTGAACCATCCTTGCATACCTGGAATAAATTCTACTTGTTAATGATGAATGATCTTTTTAATTTATTATTGGATTCCATTTGTCAATATTTTTTGAGAATTTTTATATCTATATTCATCAGCACTCTTGGCCTGTACTTTTCTTTTTCTGATGTATCTTTGTGTGGTTTTGGTTTCAAGGCAATACTGGCCTCATAGAATGAGTTTGCAAGTATTTTCTCCTCCTCTATTTTTTAGAATAGTTAGAACAAGGTTGGTATTAGTTATTTTTTAAATGTTTGGTTGAATTCAGTAGTGAAGTTATTGGGTCTCAGGATTTTTATTTTATGGAGAAATTTTTATTGTGACTTTGATCTCTTTACTTGTTATTGGTCTATTTAGGTTTTGGATTTCTTCCTTGTTCAGTCCTGGTATGTTATTATGTGTCTAGGCATTTGTCAATTTCTTCTAGATTTGTGAATTTATTGTCATATAGTTGCTGACAGTAGCCACTAATGATCCTTTCAATTTCTGCAGTATCAGTTGTAACGTCTTCTTTTTCATTTCTCGTTTTATTTGTTTGGATTTTCTCTCTTTATTTTTTTCTTTTTTAGTCAGGTTAGAGGTTTGTCAGTTTTGTTTAACTTTTCAAACATCCAACTTTGTGTTTCGTTGATCTTTTGTGTTGTTTTCTTCATTTCAATTTTATTTACTTCTGCTTTGATCTTTATTTCTTTTCTTCTACTAATTTTGAGTTTTGTTTACTCTTGCTTTTCTAGTTCTTTTAGATGCATTGAAGTTTTTTTTTCTGTTTTTGATGTAGGCACTTATAGCTATAAACTTGCCTGTTAGTACTGCTTTTGCTGTATCCCATAGGTTTTGGTATGTTGTGTTTCCATTATCACTTGTTTAAAAAAATCAACTTCTTTCCATTGACTCACTTGTCATTCAGGAGCATATTGTTTAAATTCTATGTATTTGCATAGTTTCCAAAATTCTCTTGTTATTAATTTCTAGTTTTATTTCATTGTGGTCAGGAAAGATGCTTGATTTTTTTTTCAAGTTTTTTTAATGTTTTAAGACTTATTTTGTAACCTAACATATGGTGTATCCTTGAGAATCACTTACGTGCTGTGGACAGTCATGTGTATTTTACAGCCATTTGATAAAATGTTCTGTAAATATTTATTAGACCCTTTTGGTCTGTAGTGCAGACTAAGTCTGATATTTCTTTATTTCTGTTCTGGAATGTATGTCAGATGTCGAAAGTGAGGTGTTGAATTCTTCAGCTATTATTGTTTTGGGGCCTCTCTCTCTCTTTAGCTCTAGTAATATTTGCTTTATATATCTGGGTGCTCCAGTGTTGGGTGCATATATATTAATGTTTTAAATTGTTACATTATCTTGCTGAATTGACCACTTTGTCTCATATAGTGACCTTTTTGTCTCTTCTTATAGTTTTCATCTTGAAATCTATTTTGTCTGATATAAGTATTGTGACTCCTGCTCTTTTTGGGTTTCTATTCAGATGGATTATATTTTTACATCCCTGTATTTTTAGTGTGTGTGTGTCTTTATAGCAAAAGTGTATTTCTTGTAGACAACAGATCAATGGGTCCTGTTTTTTCATCCATTCAGCCACTCTATGAGTTTTGATTGGAGAGTTTGGTCGATTTACTTCCAGTGTTACTATTGATAAGTAAAGACTTACTGTTGCCATTTTGTTATTTGTTTTCTGGTTGTTTTGTGGTCTTCTCTTCCCTCTTTCTTTCTTTCCTGTGTTCATTTAGTGATGGTGATTTTCTCTGTTGATATGATTTAGTTTCTTGCTTTTTATTTTGTGTGTATCCATTTTATGTTTTCTGCTTTGAGGTCACCATTAGGCTTTCAAATACTATTTCATAAACCATTATTTTATCCCAATAACAAATTAACACCGTTTTTTATAAACAAACCAACAAGGAAGCAAAAAAAAAACTAATAAAAACTCTAAGCTTTAACTGCATCCCCCTACTTGTTAACTTTTTGTTGTTGCTATTTATATCTTATGGTATGGCCTACATCTTGCCAAGTTGTTGTGGTTATTATTTTTGATTTGCTAATTGTTTAGTCTTTCTACTTAGGATAAGAGTAGTTTACACAGCACAGTTATAGTGTTACAATAATCTGTTTTTGTGTTCTTACTATTACTAGTGAGTTTTGTATGTTCAGGTAATTATTTATTTCTTATTAACATCATTTTTTTTCTGCTTGAGGAACTCCCTTTAGCATTTATTGCAGGAAAACCCTTGTGTTGATGAAATCCCTCAGCTTTTGTTTGTCTTGGAAAGTCTTTATTTATCCTTCATGTTTGAAGGATATTTTCACCACATACATCATTCTAGGATAGTTTTTTTTTTCTTCAGCCATATAAATATGTCATGCCACTCTCTCCTGGTCTGTAAGGTTTCCACTGAAAAATCTATTGCCAGATGTATTGGAGCTCCATTGTATTGTATTTGTTTTTTACTTTTGCTGCTTTTAGGGTCCTTTCTTTATCCTTAATTTTTGGGAGTTTGATTATTAAATAACTTGAGGTAGTTTTCTTTGGGTTGAATCTGCTTGGTGTTCTGAAACCTTTTTGTACTTTAAAATTGATATCATTTCTCAGGTTTGGGAAGTTCTCTGTCGTTATCTTATTGAATATACTTTTTACCCCCATCTCTCTCTCTACCACCTTATTAAGTCCAATAACCATTAGAATTGCCCTTTTGAGGCTATTTTCTAGTTCCAGTAGCAATGCTTCATTGTTTTTTTATTTCTTTTACTTTTGTCTCCTCTGACTGTGTATTTTCAAATAGTCTCTCTTCAAGCTGATTTTTTTTTTCTGCTTGATCAATTCTTCTATTGAAAGGCTATGATGCGTTCTTTAGTATAACAATTGCATTTGTCAGCTCCAGAATTTTTTCTTGATTCTTTTTTAATCTCTTTGTTAAACTTATCGATAGAATTCTGAATGTTTTTTCTGCATTACTTTGAATTTCTTTGAGTTTCTTCAACACAGCTCTTTTGAATTCTCTCTCTGAAAGGTCACATAGCTCTTTTACTCCAGGATTGATCCTTGCCGCTTTACTTAATTCATTTGGTGAGGTCATGTTTTCCTGGATGGTGTTGATGTTAATAGATGCTTTTCAGTGCCTGGGCATTGAAGAGGTAGGTATTTATTGTAATCTTCACTCTCCGGGTTTATCAGTACCTGTCCTTCTTGGAAAGGCTTCCTAGACATTTAAAAGGACATGGGTGTTGTAATTTAAGCTGTATCAGCTTTGAGGGCACCCAAAGCCCAGTAACATTGCAGTTATTTTAGACGTGTAGAGGTACTGCCTTTATGGTCATAGACGTGATCGTGGAGAATTCTCTGCATTACCAGGCTGAGATTCTTTTTATCTTCCCTTACTTTCTTCCACACAAAGGGAGTCTTTCTATTCTGAGCCACCTAAAGTTGAAGGTCAAGTGACACAAGCACCCCTTGGGCCAACACTATGACTGCATTTGGTCAGACCTGAAGCTAGTACAACCGTAGGTCTCACTCAAGGCCTGTTGTAAACACTCTCTGTCTACTGCCTTTTTTGTTAAGGTCCTAGGGCCCTACAATCAGCAGGTAGCAAATCCAACCAGCCTTGTGTCCTTCCCTTCAGGTCGATGAGTTCCCTCAGGCCCCAGGTGTGCCCAGAGTTACCATATGGGGGTCAGGGACTAGAGTCAACAACCTTAGAATTCTACTTTGTGTTCTATTGTACTGCAGCTGAGCTGGCACTCAAACTTCCCTCCCCTTTCCAAACTTACTTTACCACATACCCACTGCCACCACAGGCCACAGGGTACTCCTGGCTATCACCAGTGTTTCCTTAAGGCCCAAGGGCTCTTAAGTCACCTTGTGGTGAATGTGACTTCACCTGGGATTCATGCTTCAGGGCAGTGGGCTCCATTTTGGCCCAGAGCAGGTCCCAAAATGCCATCCAAGAGTCAAATCCTGGAATCAGGGACCCCAAGAGCCCACTTGGTGCTCTATCTCCCTGTGTCGATGCTGGTACCTGAAGCCAGCAAGCCTCAGAAGCTCACCCAAAGCCCTGGACATAGTACCTGGGTATTCTTGCTGGTTTTTCAGGGCCCAAGGGCTCTTAAGTTAGCAGGTGACAAATTCTTCCAGGACTGGGTCCTTCCCTTCAAGGCAGCAGGTTCCCTTCTGGCCGAGGGTATGTCTAGAAATGTCATCCAGGAGCTAGGGCCTGGAATGAGGGCCCTATCCTGCTGTTTGCTGTGAGTGAGCTGGTATCCAAGATGCAAGACAAATTACTCCCAACTCTTTCCTCTCCTCTCCTCAAGTGGAAGGAAGGGGTCTCTTTTGGAGGTGCAAGCTGTGCAGTCTAGTGTTAAAGGAAGGGTGATGCTAACACTCCCTTAGCTGCCCCTGCTGGTGTCTCAGTAGGTAGGATGCTCCCCCCCGATCCACTGTCTCTGGGCCCAGTTCAGCCCCGGGACTCATCTAAGAGTTTAAGTCCTTATAGCCTAAACTGCCTTTCAATTTTACTTAGAGATTCAGAGCAGTTTATACCTCAGTGGCAAGGTTTGCAGGAACTCAAATTTAGACCACCAGGAACAGTAATTCCCCTATGGCTAGGGCTGGTTTAAATGCTCCCTCTGAAGACGGGTGTCAATTGAGTTTTGTCGAATTTTCTTTTCTGCTCTAACAGGACAGTACTGAATTTGCTGCCTCACAGTTGCTATGCTCTCCCTCTCCCAGTGCCCAGAGATGCTCTTGGCATCATGCAGCCACTGCCAGGGGATGGGGGAGGGGTAGCATCAGCAATTCAAGACTGATTATTATATCTCTTCTGTGCCTCTTTCAGCGATATATAATTCAAACCAGGTATTATGAGGGCCCACCTGATTTTTGCACCCTACTCTCATACCGACCAGAAGGATCTCAACCACCAAAAATGTTACAAAATCACTGTCTCTGTTTACCTAGTGATTTGTTGAGTATTATATTATTGTAGTGTATGTTTTCATAATGTGCACCATTAACTTTGTGCAATAATGTAAAATATCTCTCACCTTTTTCAGAGGTTTACCGTCTCTGGAAGCTGTTACAAGATTGTTAGCTATTTTAATTAGTACAGACTGAAAGGTCTCCTATGGTTTAATCTGCATAGAAAGTCACGATAATCCCTGGTAACCAGTTTTAAAAATGTTTTTTAATTGTTACTTTTGACCTGGAAATGCATATAGTCATAAGCCATATTCGACTAGGGAATGTGTGAGGAATTACTGTATGATATAAAAAGAGGAAATATAACTTCCTGACTTAAATTAAATCTGATGAAATTAGTAGCCATGTTATCAGAGACAAGATAAATGTCCAGAATTCATTGTTTTGTTTCAAACTTAGTTTATCGTAAATCTGCCCCATGACATATAATAACTTGTGCTGTTTTTCAAGCTATTTGATAGCAAGTTCAACAATGTAGGTGAATGACAATGTGAGCAGCATGATAATGACTCTTCAGGAAAATCAGCCTTTAGGACACAAGGTTAGAACTACATGGGCTTTTATTCAAATAATATATATATATATATATATATATATATATATTCAAAAGTTTATTATTGATCTCATAAGACCATCAGCTAATATACTGTGTGGTTAAAGGCACAAGTTGATTATATATAACAAAATTTATATTATGTGGTCTTGTTATGTTACAGAACTATGTATTAAAAGAAATGGCAGTCCAATTTGATTTGGTATAAAAAGAAAAAATAGTTAGAAAGCACAGAAACTAGTTTTAATTTTTCCCTATACAAAAGAAATATCAAATCATGAATATGAACAGCACTAGCTCAAAGGTTTGCTGAAGGTAAATCAGTTGAGATATATTAATTTTTCTACATATTTTTTCAATGGACATTGTTATATAGTATTGCTTTTCTACAGGAAGATACATTAGGCTGAAATTTAAAATTTGGTAGATAACTGATTATTTCCCACTACGTTAAAAATGTTTATACTGGAAATGTGTAGACAGAAATTTTTATTTAAATATACATATTATTCTTCTCAAATGCCAGAGACAGCCTTTCCAAGTCCTTAACTAGGGAGATGCTGACAAACTACCACCTGCCCTTGTATAGAAGTATAACAACTCCCACAACATGCCCCTTCCTCTTGAGTTGTTGCTGTGCATTGGAACATTGAGTAGGTTAATTTAGTCTCTCTTTTCACCAGGGTTTGCAGATTTACAACTTTAATATTTCCGTTTGTTGCAAGCACATACATGTTTTACATGAAAAATTTGCGTGAGGAAGGATAATGCATTTTTGAGGGCGTTAAAATGATTGTGTTAAAGAACAGTGCCAAAATTCATCTTAAAAAAACCCTGAGATTGTAGAGATAATCATATATGACTTGAGCCATTAGGTACGTCGTTATGCTTGTCAAATACTCTGTTTTGCTTCTAATAATACATTCACATATCCCTCTCTGTACATTGAAAGGCTGACTCAGAACACATCCCTGGTCACTGAAATAAAAATTAGGCTTTACTTTCAAATCATCTTCTTGTGTTTTAAACAATAGCACCCACATATCTCACATTTCATTACATACCCTAACATATGTCTTCACGGCAAAGAAGCAGAAATTTCTTGGTAGATTTTATCACACATATAAAGAGAATCATGTGACTGAAAAAGGCCATAGAAGTCACCAATAAAAAAAGAATGGTGTTTTTATACATATATTGGCAAGTTACTCATTTCCAACATTTTCAGTTAATAATTTGACTATGTCCTTTTCATTTCCTTCACAGGGAGGGTTAGCCATTAAAAGAATAGAAACAGGAATTAATGCAAGTGCCATACAATACGTGCAGTATAAATACAGCACAAACATGAATCCTAAAATAAACAACACTCATTTAATAGCTTAGCATGAGACAAGCAGGGTAAGAATAAAACTGTAATATTACTACCACAAGCTCTCTATTCTTACTCAGTATTAAATAAATTGTTATTTAAGAGTTATTTAAAGAAAATTTAAATTTGAATGGAAAACTGTGTAATAAACATGCAAAACATTGCTGATAATACCATAATACTAAACTACCACTAAACGATTTGTGGACCATTATTTGCATGCATTAAATTTTACCTTACAACTTTCTGATAAGAATAAACAGATTGTGATGAATTGTAAATCAATAGATTGCTAAAAATTGTTCTTGAATGTTCAAATATTAAAAATTAATAACTATTTTCAATAGTGATAATGGGCCCTCATTACTGATGAAGTTTATTATTTATCCTTAAATAATTGGTTTAAAATGTGAATTTGTAGTATCTGCTGAATTATGTAATATGAAAACATTTATAAATCATTATGTAAGAATCCTAGTAAGCCTGAAGCTTCTGAAAGCTAGTTTAACAAAAGTATTCACAGATACACAGACAGCAGGTTTATTCTTGGTTGTTTCTGTGTGATCTTTTAGAAATCTCATTATCAATTTTCTGTTTATTATTGTGCTTGGTTTAAAGAGAATTTGCCAAGTGATCCCTGGACTCCAATCTTTAGGCCTATTGTGAAGACAAATTAATTTCCGTGGAAACCCACTATGGCTCAGATACTACCTAGGAAATGCAGGATAAATGGAGTCTGTATACAAATATCTCTGTTTAGCTTCTTGGGGTTGGGGGAACAGGGAGGGATACCTGGAAGAAGTAGAAAATTTACCATATTTACCATTTACTATTCTCATATTTTGACATATAAAAGCATAGTATATTAAGAGGCAATATGCAACAACACTCTTCCCAGAACTTCTTGGACTAGCTTTACGTGCATAGGAATCACCAGGGAAATTTGTTAACATTAAGTTAAGTTCTGAGCGGTAGGCCTTTGATGCACTTGGAATACTGCCTTTATAACAAGTGATGAATGACTTCTCATCCAAGAGACACACTTCGAAGAGCAAGGGCATATATACTCATCCCTTGGTATACGCAGGGATTGGTTCTAGGAACCCTGTGTGTACCCAAATCCATGCATACTCAAGTCCTCCAGTTGGACCTGTGAGATGGCCTTTCTCTATATGGGAGTTATGCCTCATGCAGAATTCTGTAATTGTTGATACCTGCTTGGTTGAAGAAAGTCCACATGTAAGTTGCTCCATGTGTAAGTGGGCATGACCAGTTCAAACGTGTGTTGTTCAAACGTCAGCTAAACATATATATGTAACTACACACACACACACACACACACACACACATATGTAACCATCATGAGTCTCAGTTTTCTAACTGGTCCAATTGAGCTAACAACTTCTGCCCTATGTCCTTAAAAGTTTATTGGGAAGATCAAAATAAATATTTGGGAATTTTTTATACAAATATAAAGCAAAGGTTTCCTTTTAAGCAAGAAACATTATTTATGATTGACAGGTATTAGCTGAGTGGCTACCATGTGTTCAGCACTGTGCTAGATGCTTTAAGACCAAAGGAATAAATGATCCATATCTTAAGAGTTTATAATCCAGCTATATTTAAAACTAGTCCAAAGAAGTGCAGTATCAATTTGTACTTCATTTACAATTTTTTCTCACTACATCCAGTACGTAGTAACTATTTTATTACACTATGTCATGCTGGTATATATTTATCAACCAGTTCTATTTAAAATGTATGAATATATTAATTATATATATGTGAATTATAGATTTTTCTGACATAAAGGACTTGAGGCACATAATTTACAAACAATAATAAAATACACAATATCCTTTATGTAAATTCCACATAAGTGGTTGCTTCTCAGAAAACACTTTGGTTGGCAACATTTTTTTAACCATAGTCAAATTATGTTTGTAAGTGATGAACAAGTGTAATTCAAGCATGAATCTTGGATGATATTTTTGTTTATGTTAACGAGAAAGATGAAAGTGAAACAACAAAGTCATGTGAAAGAACTTCACTCATTTATCATTACTTGAATGACTTACTTTCTGAGTTAGATGATCGTTTTCAAACATTAAAACAATAGTATTTTCAATTTTGGGGGCTACTCAACAATATTGCAGCTACAAACATGTTACACTTGTGAATTTAATCTGAATTATTAACATTTTCTCCAACATTTTCTCCAAATTAAACCAAGAGTTGGCAATCCTTTTATGTAGAGGGATAGATGGGAAATATTTGGGCTTTACAATCCATATAGTCTCTGCTTCAACTACTCAACTCTACTGTTGCAGCACTGCAACTGGAACTGGTTATGCTCCAGTCAAATTTTATTTAATAAATCAGATGGCAGGCTAGATTTGGCCCATTAACTGAAGTTTGCTGACCCTTAGGTTAAAGAATCAAGAAAACAATAAATCAAACCCTGATTTGTAGCTCTTGCCTATTTCCTCAGTGCAAATGCTTGGAAAGAGTTGTACAGTGGCATATCATTATAAAGTATTCCCATTATAAAGTTCTCTCATTGTAAAGTATTCCTATTATGTAAATACAATTACCATTATGTAACTACGATAGCTGTAAATAACTTCAAGAGCATACATAATAGTAAAATGTAGTAAAATAATTAAGAAATGCTAAGTACTTGTTATCTTTGTTTTTATTATAATTTATTTAATTGTAAGTTTACATAATTTACCTTTAATGATGGCTCTGTTTAACATCTGGCTCAAAAATTTCTTGAAAATTTAACTCAGCTCTTGTTAGCCAATAACAGCCAACTCCAGGATGCCATTAATTAACAGAAATGGACTTAATTGCACATCTTCACCTCTCAACCACTTGGGTTGATACCATATGGGTGAGGGCTTGAAGTGCAGAAAAAATTTTGGGTTTTCTTACTTCTACACCACTCTCCTCACCTCATCACCAACTTCCTGCTTCCTTGAGCTAAAAAGAGAAAATAAATATTGAAGAAGGGAAAATGGAGAAAAAGAAAGAAGCATAGATGATGGGGAAAGTAGTGAAAGCTGGCAGAAGTAGTGAAAGGCTTACATAACAAATTTTCTATTCTATCACTAGCATAAAAATAAAATAATGGACCTAGTATGGTGGCTCACAACTGTCATCCCAGCACTTTGGGAGGCTGAAGCAGGAGGATTACTTGAGGCCAGGAGTTTCAGACTAGAGTGGGCAACATAGTGAGACTCCATAGAAGGACACCCTATTCAACAAATGGTGCTGGGATAATTGACAAGCCACATGTAGAAGAATGAAGCTGGATCCTCATCTCTCACCTTATACAAAACTCAAGATGAATCAAAGACTTAAATCTAAGACCTGAAACCATAAATATGCTAGAAGGTAATATCAAAAAATCTCTTCTAGACATTGGCTTAGCAAAGAATTAATGATCAAGAATGCAAAAGCAAATCCAATAAAAACAAAATAAATGAGACAATTAAACTAAAAAGCTTTTGCAAAAACAAAATGATAATAATAATAAGCAGAGTAAATAGACAACCCACAGTATAAGCTTTGCATGCAAAAAAGATTAACACCCAGAATCTACAAGGAATTCAAACAAATCAGTAAGAAAAAACATGTAACCTCAACAAAAAGTGGACAAAGGACATGAATAGACAATTCTCAAAAGAAGATACACTAATGGCCAACAAACATAGGAAATAATGCTCAATATCACTAACTATCAGGAAAAGTCAAATTTAAACTACAATGAGATACCACCTTGCTCCCGCAAGAATGGCTGCAATAAAAAAATAATAGATTTTGGTGTGGATGTGGTGAAAAGGGAACACTTTCACACTGCTGGTGGGAATGTAAGCTAGTACAACCACTATGGAAAATGGTATGGAGTTTCCTTAAAGAACTAAATGTAGAAATACCATTTGATTCAGCAATTCCACGACTGGATATCTACCCAAAGGAAAATAAATCATTATATGAAAAAGTCACTCATGCATGTTCACAGCAGCACAATTCGCAAGTGCAAAAATATGGAACCAACCTAATTGTCCATCAACCAATGAGTGGATAAAGAAAACGTGGTACACACACATACACACACTATGGAATACTACTCAACCATATAAAGAAAGGAAATATTGACATTTGCAGCAACATGGATGGTGTTGGAAACCATTATTCTAAGCGAAGTAACTCAGGAATAGAAAACTAAGTATTGTATGATCTCACTTATAAGTGGGAGCTAAGCTATGAGGATGCAAGGGAATAAGAATGATATAATGAACTTTGGGGACTTGGGGAGAAGGTTGGGAGAGGGTTGAGAGATAGAAGACTACACAGTGGTACAGTGTACACTGCTCAGGTGATGGATGCAAGAAAATGTCAGAAATCGCCACTAAAGAAGTGGGGAGGGATAGCATTAGGAGATATACCTAATGTAAATGACTAGTTAATGGGTGCAGCGCACCAACATGGCACATGTATACATATGTAACAAACCTGCACATTGTGCACATGTACCCTAGAACTTAAAGTATTATATATATATATATAAGAAATATAATATCCAAGAAAAATAGAAAAATAAAAGAGCTTATCCATGTAACCAAAAACTGCCTGTTCCCCCCAAACTATTGAAATGAATTTTAGAAAATGTTAGCTGGGTATAATCCTATAGTCCTAGCTACTTGGGAAGGTGAGGCAGGGGAATTACTTGAGTCCAGGAGTTCAAGGCTGCAGTGAGTTATGATCACACCACTGCACTCCAGCCTGGGTGACAGAGTCAGACCCTGTTTCAAAATAAATAAATAAATAAATAAATAAATAAATAAATAAATAACATAATGAACTGATACCATGAGTATTCATAAGTGTATAAGTGAGGCATGAAAAACGCTATTCCTCCCCAAGAAATGGTCTTCAAAATGGAGGTATTTTGCATTAAATGGGAAAATTGAAGAAGTAAGAAATGATAACTAAATAGGTTGGTACAAACCCAAGTAGATCATAATGAGACGTGGAAAGGTGAAGAGGAAAGAAATGGCACCATTATCTTCAGGTCAAAGGCTGTAGATAAATCAAATCTTACACCACAAGATGTGAAGAGCACATTCTTAAACTATTAAGGGTTCTTTGTTAGAACCTTCTTTTGTTTCCACATACAGCACTGTTACATGTTTCAGTCACATAACACTACCTTGGACAGATGAACTTATAAGTGGAATGATCCTCACCAAATCAATCCTACTGGAAAATATTTAAATTTCATCTGTGTTCTTTACAACTTAACTTGAAGGAAAGGAACAACCCTTGGGTTTGTACCAGAAGTTTGTCTGGTACAAACTTCTCTGTGACTGAATATTTTTAAACGACATTCATCATCAAAAGAAGAAAATGTTCACACACGATGTCTTCTTTCTGCATGAAGCCTCTTTGACATAAATAAAAACCTCTAAACTCCAGAAATAATTATGAGCATATAGTTTAACCAAGTAGAGAATTCTGGCAATATAGGATATGTAATAAAGTGAAATAGCAGTAGTCAAAATGGATTTAAAAGAAAATAATATGTATAATATATAGCATATATAATATATAAATTACACTTGATCTTAGCCAAAAGGCCAAGAAATGATGTGTAATATACAAATTAGATTATTTTATTTATGTAATTAAATTATAGATTTTAATGCATTTTCTCACTACCCTTCAGATTACATCCTCTGCTCTACGGGAAACAAACGAGTCTAAAGAGTGCTTTGGCATACCAAAAGCTACGCATGTTGTATCCAGTCATAACTTGGAACACTCACTAAACGTATACAACGGGTGTGGGTCATAGACTCCTGTATAATTTTGCTGAATTGTTGTTTCTGAGAAGCCAATTTCAAAGCTAAGGAAAATATCATAAAACTATTAGGAGTCTTTTAAAGTTTATGAATAGCATTTACAAAGGCAATGAGGAACGGAAGGCCAAATTATCAAACAACATATGAAAGCAAGGTTAATTTTACCTTGTAATAAACCCCATCAGGTGATTTATTTTGCTTTGAATTAAAATATCCATACATGAACACTTAATAATCAGATAACAATGAATCATTTCCATTACCTCCCCACAATTCAGAAGGGAGAGTCATCTTCTCCTAAGGGGCATTAAGTTCAGACTCACCTCATCTCTTGGTGAAGCAATTTCCCCCTAGATGACTTACATTCAGCTGGCCTTTCTGATCCTTCATGACATTCTGCACACTGCAGTCAGAAATATTTTTTCTAAAGGCAAGTTTTCTTACAGCACTCTTCTGATGAAAATCTTTCAACAACTCCCTATTGCTTATAGGATAATGCCCAAGTTCTTTAGCGAAAAGCAGGCCAAAACTACTCTTCTAGAATCGTCATTTCCTTTCTCCATCTCTTTTGTGGTCTCACTCCTCTCTTCTTTGGTTGATGGATGTCTGTTTCTCTCTCATTCAAGGCCCAGGTCTAATGACACCTCCATTGTGAATCTTCTTCTGACTTCTACCGAATGAATTAGCCACTCTCTCCTGGGTTCCCATAAATCTTTACCCATGCAATGTGCAGGATGGGGAGAGAGAGGGAGGGAAGAAGAGTGCAGGTAGAGCAATGGATTTCACCAGAGAGGTAACTACGGGGCTGCAAAACATAGGCCCTACTTCAAACAAAGCATATTAAATCTTAAAATTTGTATACATTCTGAATAAGATTTTATTTTAAAAAGTATTCTCCCTCAACAAAACAAGCATAATAAAATGCAAGTATAGGGCTGAGCGCGGTGGTTCACGCCTGTAAATCCCAGCACTTTGGAAGGCCAAGGTGGGCAGATCACGAGGTCAGGATATCGAGACCATCCTTGCTAACACGGGTGAAACCCCATCTCTAGTAAAAACACAAAAAATTAGCCTGGCCTGGTGGCGGGCCCCTGTAGTCCCAGCTACTCGGGAGGCTGACACAGGAGAATGGCGTGAACCCGGGGAGGCGGAGCTGGCAGTGAGCCGAGATCGCGCCACTGCACTCCAGTCTGGGCGACAGAGCAAGACTCCGTTTCAAAAAAAAAATTTAAAAAAAAAATGCAAGTATAGTGGAAAAAGTATTATCTTTGGAGCTAGACAGAGATAGGTTTTAAACAATCACTCTTCTACTTTACTGAATGTGTGGCTTTGAGCAAATCAATTATCCTACCTACTTACCTAACACCATTATCTGTCACCTACTTCCTTTCAAATGATATGCCAGTTGAGCAGAGTAATTAGAGGATGATCTTACTGCGCTACCTTCATGTCTAACTCTTATTGATACTTCAAGACTCAGTTAGTGTTACTTCCACTGTGAGGTCTAACACTAGATGGAGCGCAATACTTTATATAAACCTCTATTATGTTTTGTCATTATTTACGTGTCTTGAACCCAGAGCTTATTAAGCCCTAATATAATCTTAATAGTTGTTATAATATTAAAATATGGCCGGTTGTGGTGACTTATGACTGTAATCTCAGTACATTGGGAGGCAGAGGCAGGCAAATTGCTTCAGCCCAGGAGTTTGAGACCAGCCTGGGCAACATGGCAAAACCCCGTTTACACAAAAAAAAATACAAAAAAATTGGCCTGGTATGGTTGTGCATGCCTGTAGTCCCAGCTACTTGGGATTTTGAGGTAGGAGTATCACCTGAGCCTGGGAAGTTGAGGCTGCAGTGAGTTGTGATCATGCCACTGAACTTCAGCCTAGGGGACAGAGTGAGGCCCTGTCTCAAATAAATAAATAAATATAATAAAACACTTCTAGCTGGGTGAGGTGGTGCATATCTATTGTCCCAGCTACTTGGGAGGCTGAAGCAGGAGAATTTCTTGAGCAAGAGTTTGACCCAGCCTGAGCAACACAGCAAGACCCTGTCTCTAAATAAATAAAATAAAAATAAAAATAAAAATAATGCTGTACAGGTTGGTAAATATCCAGTGTCCTAAATCTCACCTCATATGCCTCCTAGCACTTTTAGGACACCCCTCAAAAAAAAGCCTCCAGTGACCAAGCAACTAAATGATTAACATCTAAAACAGCAAGGATCCTCCAGAACTCTGCCATAGCTAAGGCTTGTGTTCATTTCAATCCATCAGTTCCTGTGCATTCCTGGTTGTTAATATTTGAATATAGTTGTTGTTCATCTCCCTAGTAGAAGATGAATGGCCTGAGAGCAGAAATTGGGTTATTTACACTTATTTTTGAAGGTAAGCCTTCTACAGTTCCAGGTGCTAATTATTTAGCTAATCTTTCTTTTCATTACTCCTCTCCTCTCTGATATTAACTACTCTATAGCTTCAAGAGGTCCTCAGTGACCTCATATTCTCCTTTTGAGGTGTCACGGGGTCTTTACCTGGGCCTAACCTACTTGGACCTATAATTGGATCTTATTCTTCCTCTATCCTTACATGCGAAAACTAATCCCTTTTCTCAGAAGCACACAAAAAGAATCATAAAATTTATTGTATTTTTAAGAAGAAAAAATGCAATTGAGTATGTAGAGTTAACTATAAACTATACTAAATATTAGCATGGTTTACAAATGCATATCACATAACACCGATGCTCTTCAATTATTAATCAGTAGGTGCTGTTTTATTCATCTGTCCTTTTGAATAACTTATTTCAAAAATGTTATAACAGTAAACAAATATATTTAGACATTTTAGGAGTCCTTACCACTCTTACCTTCACCCCAATATATTGTCCAAAACATTACCACAATTACTATATATAGCACCTGCTGTATTTTCTGAAATGATTATTCCATTTTATATATTAAACACAGTTGAATATAATTCTTAAAATTCTCCGACAACCGAAATCACCTTGGAAACAGAGCTGCCATGAATGAAAAAACTGATAATTTCTTTCATTTAATGTCCAGATATATGACATAGTATGAAAGAAGTGTATTTCTAAACAAAACTCCTATTACTAATCTAGAAACTTGAAGTAGAATTTGATTTATGTCCAAAAGATATTATTATTACAGTCTCAGAAAATTCTAGTGGATGCTAGTTTCCACTACAAAATCATTCTAATATATTTTATATCATTAGTAGTCACAGCTATCTAGAGTTGTATCAGACCAAACGCAAAGTAAAATATGATGGGATAATAGTAGCAAGATGTTCATTATTTGGAACATACTTGCTATGTTGTTTTCAGTTAATTGATTCATTCATTTATCAAATATTAATTAAATGTCAGTGCCACATGCTAAAAATGCAAAGTATAGTGCCTAATGTTAAAGTGTTCATATTAGCAAGAAAAAATTGTTATTTTTAAAAATCATATGTTTCTGAAAGGCAATTTATTACTAAGACCCACATTCCATAGCACAGTCAAGAAGCAGGAAAAAGATAAAAATAAAATCCTCTGAAGACACGTGCTTTTTATAAGGGCAGACAAGTTGATTTAACTTAATTTTATCTGGCTTTTGATTTTCACAAAGCTAGAGAAAACATTTTCAGTGTTCTTAAAATCATAAAAGAAATTGGACAATAATGAGAAATTTCTGGTTTGAGATATGGCAAGGGAAAAGAACCAAAGCTACTTTTACCCTTGAGGTATTTTCAGATCTAGAATAAGCAGCTGAAAAACTGAACTGAGTAGTTAGTTGTCTCCCAACATTAGGCGGAAAACAATTCAAAGTGCAGAGTCTGCAAAAGATGGAGGCCCAACATATTTTCCTTTAATTTGGACTAAAAAAGTAAGGGGTTAAACGCTAGGTGCAAGGGCAAGACAGAAGGAAACTAACCTTCACAAAATTGCAGCCTGAATTTGAGGTCCAGAAAACAATAAACCTTGAACTTGCTGACTTGCTATTGTCCCCGGGAACCTAACAAAAGCAAACTGACATCATCTTTGGAGAAAGATAGAATCATCCCAGGCTTCAAATTATTTGTACAAAATGCAATTAATGTACAGAACACATATAGAGACAGCTAAACACACACACAACAAGAACTCATATGCTAGAAACAGAAGAAAACAGAAAAGAAAGACACAAAAGGATTTCAGATATTGGTATTATGAACACAGACTGTAAAACAACTATGCATATTTTATTCAAGGAGATAACCGTCAAGCTTGAAACTTTTAGCAGGAAAGTGAAACAGAACTGATATAAAAAAATACAAACTAAAATTCTGGACTTGAAAAATACTATGATAAATTAAGGACTGAATGATTGGGCTACACAATAAATCATACACAGCTGAATATAAGCTTAGTGAACTGGAGAAAAAGTCAGAAGAAATTATGCAAAATGAATTCTTAAGAGACATTATGATAAAAAATATGAAAGAGATGATGATATATAAAAAATACAATCTGATACAGTTAATTGGAGTCCCACGAGGAGGGAAGGGAAAAAATATACATAGTCAATGCTAGAAAAAACTATTTCTGGTAATTCATAATTTCAATACCTCCAAAAAATTCCAAGCAGAAAAACTAAAAGAAATCCACATAACATAGAGAATCTATGAAAAACCAAAAATAAATATATTTTAATATTTGTCAGAATATAAAACAGTTTACTTTCAAAGAAACAGCAGTTAAGAAGACATCTGATTTCTTTTTTTTTTTGAGGTAGGGGTCCTATTTCATTCTTTTTATTTTATTTTTTTATTATACTTTAAATTCTAGGGTACATGTGCATAACATGCGGGTTTGTTACATATGTATACATATGCCATGTTG
>NW_026652933.1:18816-19885 GCF_009828535.3 Hylobates moloch
CATCCATGTCCCTACAAAGGACATGAACTCATCATTTTTTATGGCTGTATAGTATTCCATGGTGTATATATGCCACATTTTCTTAATCCAGTCTATCATTGTTGGACATTTGGGTTGGTTCCAAGTCTTTGCTATTGTGAATAGTGCTGCAATAAACATATGTGTGCATGTGTCTTTATGGCAGCATGATTTATAATCCTTTGGGTATATACCCAGTAATGGGATGGCTGGGTCAAATGGTATTTCTAATTCTAGATCCCTGAGGAATCACCACACTGAAAGACATCTGATTTCTTAATAGCTTCAGTGGAAGACAAAAGACAAGGGAACATTATCTTCAATGTACTGTTAGGAAATAACTGCCAACCTACTCAATGAAAATATCCTTCAAGAATAAAGACAAGATAGGCCAGGCATGGTGGCTCATGCCTGTAATCCCAGCACTTTGGGAGGCCTAGGTGGGTGGATCATGAGGTCAGGAGATCGAGACCATCCAGCTAACACAGTGAAACCCCGTCTCTATGAATATACAAAAAAAAAAAAAAATCAGCTGGGCATGGTGGTGGGCGCCTGCAGTCCCAGCTACTCGAGAGGCTGAGGCAGGAGAATGGCATGAACCTGGGAGGTGGAGCTTGCAGTGAGCTGAGATCACGCCACTGCACTCCAGCCTGGGCGACAGAGCAAGACTCCGTCTCAAAAAAAAGTAAATAATAAAAAAAAGAATAAAGACAAGATGAATTACAACTTCAGGCAACAACTGAGAATGTTCACCACAAGAAACCGTACACTAAGGGAATACTAAAATATTCATCAGTTAGAAGTAAAAAAAAAAAATTAAGTAATCACAGTTATGGGAAAAAATGAAGTCTTAAATATGTAGGAAAATCTATGTTAATATTTGATGTATAAGCATATGGTATCTTGTGCTAATATATGTATATGTGGAGAGAGGGAAAGAGAGAAGGTAAAAACGAGAGAAGAGAAAGAGGAAAAGGAGAAGGATTAAAATATAGTACACAGCATAAGAGTCAGGAACAGAGAAAAAAACAGAGTTAAAATGTTATAACTT
>NW_026652934.1:0-6831 GCF_009828535.3 Hylobates moloch
TAATGAAATAATTATGACAATTATTTTGTTAACCAAAATTGGAGTCTATAGCCAAAATAATGTTAACACTTTTTAATAGTAAAATTGTTATTTTCCCATTTAGGATTCCATCAAACCCCCAAAACAAGTTTGAAAACTACTTATCAAAATCAGTGGGGTTGGGCAGGTGCAGTGGGGTTGGGCAGGCACAGTGGGGTTGGGCAGGTGCAGTGCAGTTGGACAGCTGCAGTGCCGTTGAGCAGGTGCAGTGCAGTTGGGCATGTGCAGTGGGGTTAGATTAGGCAGTTTTCAATTTACTATTCAATTGGGTATTTCTTGCTCTCATTTTAATCATCAATCAAAATTTAAATATTAAATAATAATATTAAGTAATAAAAGGATCAAATAAAAATGTTAAACAATCAGGGGGAGGGGGGAGGGATAGCATTAGGAGATATACCTAATGCTAAATGATGAGTTAATGCTTCTGAGCTAAATGGGGCCTGAGGTCTCTGAAACCCACAGGTTCCTACCCAGGGATGTGGTGCTCCCTTGGGGAGGTGGACCTGCTTCCTGGGGCACTCTGTGAGGGTCTCCTCCTCTCACTTCTAGCGGGCCCAGGGGATTCCACACTTTTTCTTCCATGCTGTGTTTTAGATGCTTCTCCCCGCCAAGAGCCTGGCCCCATCTCCTCCCTAAGCTTTGACTTGTGAATCAAAAGGTCAGGGGTAGAAGGTTCTGGAAGGCTGCCTCTGCTCCATCATCAAATCTCCCCTGAAACTCGGAAGCAAGGGGCTGGCTGGGGTTTGCAGGAGGGAAGTGGAATGCCCATGAGGGAGGAAAGAGCTGCCATCTCATCATCAGATCCATCCCAAGCTCAGCTCTCTCTCGGCTCCAAGCCCTGAAGTCCCCTATAGGCTCTAGACCACCTGTCAGCCACCATCTCACATCTGTGGCAAGTGAATCAATCACTGATAGTGGGAGGCAAAATAATGTCCCGTAAATATGGTCATGTCCTAATCCCATGTGGCAGACAGAATAATGGCCCCAAAGATGTCCACATCCTAATCCTCATGTGGGAGACAGAATGATGGCCCCAAAGATGTCCACGTCCTAATCCCATGTGGTAGACAGAATAATGGTCCCAAAGATGTCCACGTCCTAATTCCCATGTGTTACACAGAATAACAGCCCCCAGCATGTTCTTACCTGGATAAGCATCCTGTCGACATGTTACAGAATGCTCTCTATGGAAGGAGGACTTTTATTCCAGGGATATTGCCATGGAGAGATGATTCTGGACTGTCCACGTGGGCCTGACATGTAATTATAATTGTCCTTATAAGGGCCAGGTGCGGTGGTTCATGCCTGTAATCCCAGAACTTTGAGAGGTTGAGGCAGGTGGATCACGTGCGGTCAGGTCAACATCGTGAAACCACATCTCTACTAAAAATACAAAAATTAGCCAGGTGTGGTGGCAGGTGCTTGTCATCCCAGCTACTGAAGAGGCTGAGGCATGAGAATTGCCTGAACCTGGGAGGCAGAGGTTGTAGTGAGCTGAGATCATGCCACTGCACTCCAGCCTGAGTGACAGAGTGAGACTCCATCTCAAATAATAATAATAATTAATAATAATAATAATAATTGTCCTTATAAGAGGGAGGCAGGAGAGTCACAGTCTAGTGAGATATGAGGAGGCAAGAGCAGGCCTGAGTGACAGCAACCACCAATGAAGAAAGTCAACCTTTTCTAGATGTGGGAAATGGAGGGAAATGAGTTTCCATCTTGTCTTAGTCAGTTTTGTGTTGCTACAAAGGAATTCCCCAGGCTGGATAATGTATTTTAAAAAGAGGTTTATTTTGTCAGAGGTGGTGGCTCACGCCTGTCATCCCAGCACTTTGAGAGGCCGAGGGGGTCACATCACAAGGTCAGGAGTTCGAGACCAGCCTGACCAACATAGTGAAACACTATCTCTACTAAAAATACAAAATAAAACACAAAATTAGCTGGGTGTGGTGGCTGGCGCCTGTATTCCCAGCCACTTGGGAGGCTGAGGCAGGGGAACTGCTTGAACCGGGGAGGTGGAGGTTGCAGTGAGCCGAGATTGTGCCACTGCACTCCAGCCTGGTGACAAAGCAAGACTCCATCTCAAAAAAAAAAAAAAAAGGTTTATTTGGCTCATGATTCTGCAGACTGTACAAGAATCATGCCTTCAGCATCTGCTGCAGGTGAGAACCTCAGCAACTTCCACTCCTGGTGGGAGAGGAAGGGGAGCTGGTGTTACATGGTGGGAGAGGTGGCAAGAGGCAGGGAAGGAGGTACCAGCCTCTTTTTGCTTTTACTTTTTTTTTTTTTTGGAGACAGAGTCTCACTCTGTTGCCCAGGCTGGAGTGCAATGGCATGATCTTGGCTCACTGCAACCTCCACCTCCCAGGTTCAAGCGATTCTGCTGCCTCAGCCTTCTGAGTACCTGGGACTACAAGTGCATGCCGCCACGCTCGGCTAATTTTTTGTATTTTAGTACAGATGGGTTTCACCGTGTTGCCCAGGCTGGTCTCGAACTCCCGAGCTCAGGCAATCCACCCATCTCAGCCTGCCAAAGTGCTTGGATTACAGGTGTGAGCCACTGTGCCCGGCCACCAGCCTCTTTCTCATAACCAGCTCTTTCAGGAACAAAGAGAGAAATAACTCACTCATTGCTACAAGAAAGGCACCAAGCCATTTATAAGGAGTCTGCCCCCCTTGATTCAAACACCTCCTGCCAGATCCCACCTCCAACCCGGAGAACCAAATTTCAAAGCGAGATTTGCAAGGGACAAACAACCAAACTGTATCATCACTTTGTCCTCCAGAAGGAACCAGACCTACTAAAAACTGGATTTTTAACCCAGGGAGGCCTGGCACTGTACAATAATAAATTAAATTTTTTTTTTTTTTTTTGAGATGGAGTCTCGCTATGTCTCCCAGGCTGGAGTGCGGTGGTGTGATCTAGGCTCACTGCAACCTCCGTCTCCTGGGTTCATGCCATTCTCCTGCCTCAGCCTCCCGAGTAGCTGGGACTACAGGCGCCCGCTACCACACTCGGCTAATTTTTTGTATTTTTAGTAGAGACGGGGTTTCACCATGTTAGTCAGGATGCTCTCAATCTCCTGACCTTGTGATCCACCTGCCTCGGCCTCCCAAAGTGCTGGGATTACAGGTGTGAGCCACCACACCTGGCTATGAATTTTTTTTTTTTTAATGAGATGGAGTTTCACTCTTGTGGCCCAGGCTGGATTGCAATTGTGCAATCTCAGCTCACCAGGTCAGTTATTTAAGGAGGAGGCTAGACAGTGCCTCAGTGGTTGGGTTGGAAGAAGATGCAAAAGTTTCTTGGAGTCTAAGCATCTTTGTGAAATATCACTTTTTTTGAGACAGAGAGATGGGGTCTTAGTTTGTTACCCAGGCTGGAGTGCAGGGGTGCAATCATAGCTTACTGTCAGCTTGAACTCAAGTGATCTCCCACCCCCGCCTCCCAGATACCTGGGACTACAGGCACAAGCCACCACGCGCAGCTAATTTTTGCATTTTTTTGTAGAGAAAGGGTCTTGCTATGTTGCTCAGACTGGTCTTAAACTCCTGTCTCAAGCAATACTCCAAAGTGTTAGGATTACAGGAATGAGCCACGGCGCCTAGCCAAATATCAGGTTTTTATTATTTATTATTATTATTTGCTTTGAGATGCAATCTTGCTCTGTTGCCCAGGCTGGCGTGCAATGGCATGATCTCGGCTCACTGCAACCTCTGCCTCCCGGGTTCAAGCGATTCTCCTTCCTCAGCCTCCCGAGCAGCTGGGATGATGGGCGTCCGCCTGGGTAAGTTCCTGCATTTTTAGTCCAGATGGGGTTTTACCATGTTGGGCAGGCTGGTCTTGAATTTTTGACCTCAGGCGATCTGCCCGCCTTGGCCTCCCAAAGTGCTGGGATTACAGGCGTGCGCCACCACTCCTGGCCCCAAATATCATGTTTTTAAATAAAAACATGGAAAATTATATAAAGTCTCACAGCATCATCAACAAGAAAATAGTTCCCCAGTGTCGCAGAGGCGGAGATGTCCACGCCATTCCTACACCCTCTGGGTCTCAGGTAATTTCCTTCACAGTCAAGACCTCTTCGCAGTAGTCTTTCCCTTCCTCTGGGGTGAATTCCTCCCAGATGATCTGAGAAAAAGGAGGATTCAGGCTGTCAGATCTTCACGAGCTCAGCCTGGGACTTAGTGGGCTGTGTTTATTTTCTTTTCCTCCCTCGAGACAGAGTCTCACCCTGTTGCCCAGGCTGGAGTGCAGTGGTGTGATCTCAGCTCACTGCAACCTCGGCCTCCTGGGTTGAAGCGATTCTCCTGCCTCAGCCTCCCGAGTAGCTGGGATTACAGGTGCCCACCACCACAAATTTGACTGATTAGATGAGGCCCACCCTTCTCCTTTAGACCTCCAGCTGATTAGAGGAGACCCACTCTTCCCCCTTTAGACCTTCGACTGATTAGATGAGGCCCACCCTTCCCCCTATTTACCTTCGACTGATTAGATGAGGCCCACCCTTCCCCCTTTAGACTTTTGACTGATTAGATGAGGCCCACCCTTCCCCCTATATACCTTCAACTGATTAGATGAGGCCCACCCTTCCCCTATATACCTTCAACTGATTAGATGAGGCCCACCCTTCCCCCTTTAGCTGCCACTGGCTAAATTTTGTATTTTCAGTAGAGATGGGGTTTCACCATGTTGGCCAGGCTCGTCTCAAACTCCTGACCTCGAGGTGATCCACTCTCCTCGGCCTCCAAAGTGCTGGGATGACAGGCATGAGCCACTGCACCTGGCCAGGGGTTTTTCCTGGGGTAAAGATCTGAGACAGATCCACCCATGCGGCCTCATGGTTGACGATGAACAGGGTGGCCTTTGGAAGAGCTTGTGAGTGTGAAACCTGGGCAGGGTACAGCAGACGCTAAGCCCCTGGGGCCGACGGAGCTCAGAGAAGGGAAGGTTGAAGCCTGAAGCCGTCATCCTAGCACTTCGATGTGGGGGACCCTGGGGGTCAGTGGAAAGCAGGGGCCAAGGAGGAGGCTGGCGTGGGGGTGGAAGGTAACAGAATGACAGATGGCCAGGTCTAGGATGGGGGTGTGCAAGTGGCAGCCAGGAGGATGCGGATCACACAGATCCCTCACCCTTAGTCACCCTCTCTGGGGTCTTGCTGTTGAGCCTCTCTCTCAGTCTCTCTGCCTCTTTTCTCTGTCTCTCTTTCCTCCCCCTCTCACTGTCTTCCAGCCCCATCTCTAGGTCTCTCTCTATCTCCGTCTTCCTGTGTGTCTACCTCTTTCGAGTTCAGTCTCTCTGTTTCTCTTTCATCTCTTGGTCTCTGTTTTGGATACCTGGCACCAATGATGCCTTGGATACCTGGCACCAATGATGTGTCCCTGTGACTAGGCTACAATCCCCAGTTATTGAATCAAGCCATGACTCAGGGGCTGCTATGAAGGTGCTTTGTAGATGTCAAGTTCACAATCAGATGATTTCCAGGAAAAGAGACTGGACTGGAGAATGTGGGTGGGCCTTATCTAATCAGTCAAAAGTCTAAAGGGGGTGGGCCTCATCTAATCAGTTGAAGGTCTAAAGAGGGGTGGGCCTCATCTAATCAGTCGAAGGTCTAAAGGGGTGGGCCTTGTCTAATTAATAAGCTGAAGGTCTAAAGGGGAAGGGGGGAAGGGTGGGCTTCATCTAATGAGTTGAAGGTCTAAATGAGAAGGGTGGGTCTCATCTAATCAGTCAAAGGTCTAAAAAGGGAAAGGTGGGCTTCATCTAATGAGTCAAAGGTATATAGGGGGAAAGGTGGGCCTCGTCTAATCAGTTGAAGATCTAAGGGGGAAGGATGGGCCTCATCCAACCAGTCGAGGGTATGAAGGGGAGGGTAGGCCTCATCTAATCAGTTGAAGGACTGAAGGGGAAGGGTGGGCCTCATCTAATCAGTTGAAGGTCCAAAGGACAAGCATGGGCCTCATCTAATCAGTCAAAGGTATAAGGAGAATGGTGGGCTTCATCTAATCAGTCAAAGGTCTAAACAAGGAGAGTGGGCCTCATTTAATCAGTTGAAAGTCTAAAGGGTAAGGGTGGGCCTTATCTAATTAATAAGCTGAAGGTCTAAAGGGGAAAGGATGGGCCTCATCTAATCAGTTGAAGGTATATAGGGTAAGGGTGGGCCTCATCTAATCAGTTGAAGGTCTAAAGGAGAAGGGTGGGCCTCATTTAATCAGTCGAAGGTCTAAAGGATAAAAGCTGAGGTTCCCCAGACAAGAGTTTTATTTCCTTTTTAAAAATTTCATCTCCTACTCTGAGAATGCAGGACGGTTCTGCCTCTGGGATGCAGCATCAGCCCTGACCTGACTTTCCAGCCTGCCAGCCTACTGCAACATAAGACGCAATCCCAGAGCCGGAGAGAGGTGGGTGGGAGATGAGCACCAATGGGGTCTCAGGGTGCAGATCACATGGTTCCTCGCCCTTGTTCACCTTCTCTGGGCTGTTGCTGACACTAAGTCTCACGCCTCTGTCTTCCCTGTCTCTCTCGGTGTCTCTGTGTCTCTTTTCTCTGCCTCCCTCTCTGTCTCTTTCCTCCTTCTGTCTCTCTCTTCCACTCCCATCCCTTGGTCTCTTTCTCTTTCTGTCTCTCTCTCTCTCCCCTCTCCGTGTCCACCTATGTTTCTCTGTTTCTCCCTCTATCTCTCTGTCTTTTTCTCTTTGTCCCTGTCTCTATCTCTCCTCTGTCTCTCTGTCTCTGTGTCTGTCTCTGTGTCTCTCTGTCTTTGTCTCTCTCCCCTCTCTGTGCC
>NW_026652934.1:6931-12268 GCF_009828535.3 Hylobates moloch
TGTCCCTGTCTGTATTTCTCCTTCTCCATCTCTCTCTCTCTTTCTGTCCCTGTGTCTCTCTGTCTTTGCCTCTCTCACCTCTCTGTGCCTCTGTTCTTTGTCTCTCTCCTCTCCCTGCTGTGGTTGTTTTTTGTCTTGTTTTGTTTTGTTTTGTTTTTGATAGAGAGTTTTGCTCTTGTTGCCCAGGTTAGAGTGCAATGGCACTGTCTCGGCTCACTGCAACCTCTGCCTCCTGGGTTCTAGTGATTCTCCTGCCTCAGCCTCCAGAGTAGGTGGGATTACACATGTGCGCCACTACACCTGGCTAATTTTTGTAATTTTAGTAGAGACAAGGTTTCTCCATGTTGGTCAGGCTGGTCTCGAACTCCCAACCTCAAGTGATCCACCCGCCTCAGCCTCCCAAAGTGCTGGGATGACAGGTGTGAGCCACCGCGCCCAGCCTCCACCTGGGTCTTTATGTTTGTTGTTTGTCTGTCTCTGTTTCTCCATCTCTGTCTCTCTGTCTTTTTCTCTCCGTATGTATCTGTCTTCCTGTCTGTCTTTCTCTCTCTCTTTCCTTCTCCCTTTTCTCCCTCCCTTTCTCTGTTTCTTTCTGTCTGTGTGTCTGCCTTTGTTTCTGTCAGTCTGTCTGCCTGTTTCCCTCTCTCTTGTGTCTCCTTCTCATTATCTCCTATGTTCCTCGCTCTCTCCTCCATCTCTCTCCCTCCATCTTTCTCCGCCTCTGTCTCTTGTCTCTTTATTTCTGCCTCTCCTCTCTACCTTCATTTTTTTCTTTTGAGATGGAGTCTCACTCTGTCACCCAGGCTGGAGTGCAGTGGTGCGATCTCGGCTCACTGCAACCTCTGCCCCCTGGGTTCAAGCCATTCTCCCACCCCAGCCTCCCTAGTAACTGGGATTACAGGCGTACACCACCACACCCGGCTAATTTTTTGTATTTTTAGCAGAGATGGGGTTTCACCATGTTGGCCAGGCTGGTCTCGAACTTCTGACCTCACGTGATCCATCTGCCTCCACCTCCCAAAGTGCTGGGATGACAGGCGTGAGCCACCGTGCCTGGCCCTCTCTGCCATCTTCTCCTCCTTTTTTTGACCACTACCCTGCCTCAATTTCTCCTGATGGAGCTCACAGAGACAACCCTGACCCCAACCTGGGAGAAGACCCAGGAGAGGGATACAGATTCCAGCCACATCCATGGCGACACTGCAGTCGCAGCTGGTGGAGAAGCAAGACAGTCGACAGAGGCCATGTCCCACGCTCCCCACTACCCGCTTTTCATCCCAGGTCACCGCTCCACCCATCCCTACTTACCTCGTCTTCCACCTCACAGTTATCATTCAGTTTGTCTTTGATCTGTGGAACTGGCGGCAACAGTCGCTGTATCCTAAGGAACCTGAGACACAGAGAAAAAGTGTGAAGAGAATGAACCGCAGGTCACCAGAGTTCCTTCCATCAACGCCCTGTGCAGAGGGATGCTGCGTGTGGGGTGTCTGCCCTCAACCACACAAAACAACTTCACTAAGAATCACCAAGTGATGAAAATCTTAAGGAACTAGGCCGGGCGCAGTGGCTCACGCCTGTAATCCCAGCACTTTGGGAGGCTGAGGCGGGTGGATCACTTGATGTCTGGAGTTCGAAAACAGCCTGGCCAACGTGGTGAAACCACGTCTCTACTAAAAATACAAAAATTAGCTGAGTATCGTGGTGCACACCTGTAATCCCAGCTACTCAGGAGGCTGAGGCAGGAGAATCGCTTGAACCCGGGGGGTGGAGGTTGCAGTGAGCCAAGATTGCACCACTGCACTCCAGCCTGGATGACAGAGCAAGACTCTATCTCAAAAAAAAAAAAAAATCACCAAATGACGAAAATCTTAAGGAACTAGGCCAGTCGTGGTGGCTCATCCCTGTAATCCCAGCACTTTGGGAGGCCAAGGCGGGTGGATCACTTGAGGTCAAGAGTTCGAGACCAGACCGGGCATGGTGGCTCACGCCTGTAATCCCAACACTTTGGGAGGCCAAGGCGGGCGAATCATAAGGTCAGGAGTTCAAGACCAGCCTGGCCAACATGGTGAAACCCCATCTCTACTAAAAATACAAAAAATTAGCTGGGTGCGGTGGCGGATGCCTGTATTCCCAGCTACTAGGGAGGCTGAGGCAAGAGAATCATTTGAACATGGGAGGCAGAGGTTGCAATGAGCTGAGATTGTGCCACTGCACTCTAGCCCAGGCAACAGTACGAGACTCCGTCTCAAAAAAAGAGTTCGAGACCAGCCTGGCCAACATGGAGAAACCCCATCTCTACTAAAAATACAAAAATTAGCTGAGCATCATGGGGCATGCCTGTAATCCCAGCTACTCAGGAGGCTGAGGCAGGAGAATCGCTTGAACCTGGGAGGCGGAGGATGCAGTGAGCCAAGATTGCACCACTGCACTCCAGCCTGGGCAACAGAGTGAGACTCCATCTCAAAAAAATAAAATAAAAAAGAACACCTCCAACCCAGAAACCATGCTCTTCAAGGCTGCTGGGATCAAGCTCCCCTCTGGAGCTCAGCCCTTCAACACCAGTCACCTCAGACTCCCTGAAGCTTCCCACAGCTGACCACCTCTTCCATTCCCATCCCTGTGCCTGAGAGGCTGAGGGAAGATTCTAGAAAGATTCCCTGTGAGCATCACTGCGTATTCCTGTAGGATCTCCTGTTTTTTCAGTTCTTTTTGTTTGTTTTGAGACGGAGTCTCACTCTGTCACCCAGGCTGGAGTGCAGTGGTGCAATCTCAGCTCACTGCAAGCTCTGCCTCCTGAGTTCAAGTGATTCTCCTACTTCAGCCTCATGAGTCGCTGGGACTACAGGAACGCACCACCACGCTCGGCTAATTTTGTAATTTTAGTAGAGACAGAGTTTTCCCATGTTAGTCAGGCTGGTCTCAAACTCTTGACCTCGGGTGATCCTCCCACCTCAGCCTCCCAAAGTTCTGGGATTACAGGCGTGGGCCACCACGCCTAGCCTAGTTCCTTAAGATTTTCTTAATTTGGTTTTTTTTTTTTTTTTTTTTGAGACAGAGTCTCATTCTGTCACCCGGGCTGGAGTGCAGTGGCGCGATCTCCACTCACTGCAAGCTCTGCCGCCCGGGTTCATGCCATTCTCCTGCCTCAGCCTCACCGAGTAGCTGGGACTACAGGTGCCCTCCACCACGCCCGGCTATTTTTTTAGTAGAGACGGGGTTTCACTATGTTAGCCAGGATGGTCTCGATCTCCTGACCTCGTGATCCATGAGCCTCAACCTCCCAAAGTGCTGGGATTACAGGTGTGAGCCACCATGCCCGGCCCATTTGGTGATTCTTAGTGTGTATCTGTGTGCTCCCTGAATCCAATGACAGATGCCCTTCTAAGAGACAGAAGAGGAGACACAGACACAGAGGAAGAGGTCACGTGGAGACGGAGGCGGAGACGGAGGCAGAAACGGCAGTGATGCGGCCACAAGCCCAGGGACGCAGGGAGCCTCCAGGAGCTGGGAAAGGCAGAAACGATCTTCCCTTAGAGGCAAAGCCACAGGAGACAGGAAGATACCGTAACCTTTGTGCCCTCAGCTGAGCTCTGCGGGTGTCTCATGTCTGGCAAAAAGGTGGGGTCCCAAGCAAGTTCTCCATATTACTGGATGGGTCATGGAACCACCAGGCAGCTTTGCAGGCTGTGTTTCTCTCTTTTTATTTATTATTATTATTATTTTTTTTTTGAGATGGAGTTTCGCTTTTGTTGCCCAGGCTGGAGTGCAATGGCATGATCTTGGCTCACTGCAACCTCCGCCTCCCGGGTTCCAGCGATTCTCCTGCCTCAGCCTCCCGAGTAGCTGGGATTACAGGTGCCCACCACCACACCTGGCTAATTTTGTATTTTTAATAGAGACGGGGTTTCTCCATGTTGGTCAGGCTGGTCTCGAACTCCCAACCTCAAGAGATCCTCCCGCCTCGGCCTCCCAAAGTGCTGGGATGACAGGCGTGAGCCACTGCACCCAGCCAAGGCTGTGTTTCTCTTTCTCAGAGACAGAGACAGACAGAGACTTTGGAGAAAGCACTTTTTTTCCCCGGCCTGCCCTGTTTGCCTGGGGGGAGGCCCAGGTGTTTCACAGATTACCTTTTAAAGAGGAAGCTGAGGATGAGGCCACAGACAAGGGTTCCCACAATCAGGAGCACATAAATGTGCACAGAGCTGAGGTTTCTGCCGTCAGAGCCTAGAGAGACACACCGGTTTGCGTCTGCGGTGAATCGCTGATGAACGTGTGAAAGGAAATTAAAACTCTTTGGGTGTCCAAACGCATTTAGCCAAAGGGAACAGTCAAGCTGGGAACTGGGTCCAGCAAACCTGCCTCCCTCTTTTTGGTTCCTAAATAAGATGGCTCTGAGATGAAAGGCGACCTGCCTGCCCCATGTTTTGCCCACAAGGAAATTTGTGGTGAGCTGTTAAAACTTTGCCACCATGGGCTGGGCACGGTGGCTCACGCCTGTAATCCCAGCACTTTGAGAGGCTGAGGAAGACAGATCACTTGAGGTCAGGAGTTCGAGACCAGCCTAGGCAACATGGTGAAACCCCTGTCTCTACTAAAAACACAAAAATTGGGCCAGGCACGGTGGCTCATACCTGTCATCCCAGCACTTTGGGAGGCCGAGGCAGGTGCATCATCTGAGGTCAGGAGTTCGAGACAAGCCTCACTAACATGGTGAAACCCCGTCTCTACTAAAAAAAAATACAAAATTAGCCAGGCATAATGGTGTGCACCTGTAATCCTATCCACTTGGGAGTCTGAGGCAGGATAATCGCTTGAACCTGGGAGGCAGAGGTTGCAGTGAGCCGAGATCATGCCATTGCACTCCAGCCTGGGTGACAGAGTGAGACTTTCTCAAAAAACAAAAAATCAACAAACAAATAACATTTCTTACAGATGCAGTCACCCCGGCCCACCAGACACGAATGGATCCCTGATCATCTCTGTACCCCATTTTGTCTGTGTGATCTGGGAGGTGGAGGTGCACCACTGCACTCCAGCCCACATTTTTTCCTCCATCCCCTTTGTTTAGGTGAAAACCGTGTACTTCTCAATATCCTGCCCCTTCCACTTTTCAATTTGGAGCCCTCAAAATCATCTTCAGAGAAAAGCATAGACCTGTCTCCTGGGTGGCCCAGACCTGGCTTTGAAGAGACCTTCCCCGGCCGGGCACAGTGGCTCACGCCTGTCATCCCAGCACCTTGGGAGGGCAAGGCAGGCGGATCACCTGAGGTTGGGAGTTCGAGACCAGCCTGACCAACATGGAGAAACCCCGTCTCTACTAAAAATACAAAATTAGCC
>NW_026652934.1:12368-13001 GCF_009828535.3 Hylobates moloch
AACAAGAGTGAAACGCCATCTCAAAAAAAAAAAAAAAAAAAAAAAAAGAGGGAGAGAGCATCCCCTTGGCCAGGGAGCCAGAATTGTGATGGTTTAACTGGACAAAGACTGACTGATTATTTCCCAGTGGAGCAGAGGGAGGTGGGGCTTTAGGAGGGCTATTAGTGGGGTCCTTGTCTGGCTATTAAGGGATTCCAGCTCATCCACCCTGAAAAAAACACCAGCAAAGCAATGTTGCATGACCCCGTATGAGTGTGAGACCACCTCCTTCTACTTTTTTTTTTTTTTTTTTTTTGAGACAGAATCTCACTCTGTTGCCTGAGCTGGAGTGCAGTGGTGCGATCTCGGCACACTGCAACCTCTGCCTCCTGGGTTCAAGCCATTCTCCTGCCCTCAGCCTCCTGAGTAGCTGGGATTACAGGCATGTGCCACCATGTCTGGTTAGTTTTTTTTTTTGAGACGGAATCTTGTTCTGTCATGCAGGCTAGAGTGCAGTGGTGTGATCCCAGCTCACTGCAACCTCTGCCTCCCAGGTTCAAGTCATTCTCCTGCCCCCAGCCTCCTGAGTAGCTGGGATTACAGGCATGTGCCACCATGCCTGGCTAGTTTTTGTATTTTTTTTTTTTTTTTTTT
>NW_026652934.1:13401-19808 GCF_009828535.3 Hylobates moloch
TTTTTTTTTTTTTTTTTGAGATGGAGTCTTGTTCTGTCTCCCAGGCTGGAGTGCAGTGGCATGATCCCAGCTCACTGCAACCTCTGCCTCCCGGGTTCAAGTGATTCTCCTGCCTCAGCCTCACGAGTAGCTGGGATTACAGGCACCTGCCACCACGCCGGGCTAATTTTGTATTTTTAGAAGAGACGGGGTTTCACCATGTTGGACAGGCTGGCCTCAAACTCCTGATCTTTTGATCCACCTGCCTCGGCCTCCCAAAGTGCTGGGATTACAGGCATGAGCCACGGCACCCGGCCGAGTTTTTGTATTTTTAGTAGAGATGGGGTGTCACCATGTTGGCCAGGCTGGTCTCAAACTCCTGACCTCATCTGCCCGCCTCGGCCTCCCGAAGTGCTGGGATTACAGACGTGAACTGCCGCATCTGGCCCTTCTCTGGTTATTAAGGGAGCCTAGCTCATCAGTCCTGAAAAAACATCAGCAAAGCAATGTTGCTTGACCGAGTAGCAGACCACCTCCTTCTTCTGAGCCTCAGCGATAAACTCAGAGCCTGACACTACTCCCAGCGATGTTCACAACTCAATCTCAGCACCCAGGACAGAGCACCTGACCTCTGTGCCTGCTCCAAGGTGGCGGCAGATGGCACAAACATCCCTCACCTCCGCCCAACACTTACCAATTCAGTGGCTTCACTCCAGGAACTCCAATTCAGGATGCGGATGTCTGCAGCTCTGATCTTCACACTATGTTTCGCTCTGGGCTCAGAGCTTGGAAAGTTGTATCTATTTTCCAAATCACCAGAAACACTAATCTTTGGAGGAAAAAAGAAAGTTAGAGATAGGCGTCTTCTGCGTGGAGGAAAAGGTTGCCTTCTTTCATTCTTTTGTCTTTTAAATTTTTTTCTCCTTTGTTTTTTTTTTTTCTTTTTTTTCTACCATTCTGAATGCACTTAGTCTGATCGGGTCTTGGAAGCTAAGCAGAGTTAGTATTTGGATGGGAGACAAGTTGGGAAAATTTGGGTGATGTAGGCTTTAAATCATTTTATTTTATTTATTTATTTATTTATTTATTTATTTATTTATTTATTTATGAGACGGAGTCTCGCTCTGTCTCCCAGGCTGGAGTGGAGTGGCGCAATCTCGGCTCACTGCAAGCTCTGCCTCTCGGGTTCACGCCATTCTCCTGCCTCATCCTCCTGAGTAGCTGGGACTACAGGTGCCCAGCACCATCCCTGGCTAATTTTTGTATTTTTAGTAGAGACGGGGTTTCAACATGTTAGCCAGGATGGTCTCAAACCCCTGACATCGTGACCCACCCACCTCGGCCTCCCAAAGTGCTGGGATTATAGGCGTGAGGCACCGCGCCCAGCCTATTGTATTTTATTTGAGACAGACTCTCACTCTGTTGCCCAGGCTAGAGTGCAATGGCATGATCTGGGCTCACCACAACCTCCACCTCCTGAGTTCAAGCGATTCTCCTGCCTCAGCCTCCCACATAGCTGGGATTACAGGTACCCGCCACCACGCATGGGTAATTTTTGTATTTTTAGTAGAGATGGGGTTTCTCCATGTTGGCCAGGCTGGTCTTGAACTCCTGACCTCTAGTGATTTGCCTGCCTCAGCCTCCCAAGGTGCTGGGATGACAGGTGTGAGCCACCATGCCTAGCTAAAATTTTATTTTTTGAAACAGACATTGTTGGCCAAGTGTGGTGGCAGGCACCTACAGTCCCAGCTACCAGCGAGGCTGAGGCAGGAGAATCGCTTGAACCTGGGAGATGGAGGTTGCAGTGAGCCGAGATCACACCACTGCACTCCAGCCTGGGGGACAGAGCGAGACTCCATCTCAAAAATAAATACATACATAAATAAATGATTCAGGAGCAACAACTGGTATTAACAGAGCTTCAGATGGATAGTCTAGCAAGGGATATTAAGATCCCCAGGTCTAGCATACACGTTGGACAGAGGTGAATACTGAGGGTCAGAGTGGCCATAAGACTTGGTAAATATCCAGCAACAGTACTCACCCTAAAGGCATTTTAGAGGGAGACATTATCTCCTTAGACTGTCACTGGAATATATTCTTAACCCAAGTAGAGGAAAGAGGAATAAAACGGGAAAATTGGTAGAACAGGCTGAGCATAAATATTTCAACCATTGGGACATGAAGGTTGAGGCCAAGAGCAGACCCTGCCCAGTGAGAACTATGAGGGGGCCCTCACCCATGTGAGATCTGCATCCTCTGGTTCAGGGTCCACCATGTCCACCCCTGGGCCACACTGGCACTAAGTGTCCCATAAACCAAGACTGTAGGGTTATGCTGGGTTCATGGAGACTGTACGGTGATGCTAGGGTTGTGAGTGGTTCAACTGTATGTGGGGCAGACTATTCTCCTGTCTACACTGGATCCAGGTAGATGTGGGGCAGGCTCTCCTTCTTGTCTACACTGGGTCTAGGTGGAGGTGGGGCGGGGTCTCCTCCTGTCTACACTGGGTCCAGGTAGACATGGGTCATGGGTAGGGGACTGTAGGGTTATACTGGGGGTCATGTGGGGTTACGCTAGGGGTCGTGAGTAAGGGACTGTAGGGTTCCACCAGGGGTCATGGGTACGGGACTGTACAGTTACACTAGGGGTCATGAGTAGGGGACTGTAAGGTTATGCCAGGGGTCATGGGTAGGGAACTGTACAGTTACACTGGGGATCATGAGTAGGGGACTGTAGGGTTCCACCAGAGGTCATGGGTAGGGGATTGTAGGTTTCCAACCGGGCGTTGTGAGTAGGGGATTTTAGGGTCACACTATGGCTCGTGAATAGGGGACTGTAGGGTTACTCCAGGGGTCATGAGTAGGAGACTGTAGAGGTCGTGAGTAGGGGACTTTAGGGTTATGCTAGGGGTCGTGAGTAGGGGACTGTAGGGGTTGTGAGTAGAGGACTGTAGGGTTCCGCCAGGGAACTGTAGTGTTCTTGCAGGGGTCATGGGTAGAGAACTGTATGGTTACACTAGGTGTGGTGAGTAGGGAACTGTAGGGTTATGAAAGGGGTCATGCGTAGGGGACTGTATGGTTAAGCTAGGGGTCATGAGTAGGGGACTGTAGAGGTCATGAGTAGGGGACTGTAGGGTTATGCTAGGTGTGGTGAGTAGGGGATTGTAGGGTTATGCCAGGGGCCATGGGGTCATGAGTAGGGAACTGTAAGGATCGTGAGTAGGAGACTGTAGGGTTACTCTGGGGGTCGTGACTAGGGGACTGTAGGGTTACACTAGGTGTGGTGAATAGGGGACTGTAGGGTTACCCTAGGTGTGGTGAGTAGGGGACCGTAGGGTTACACTAGGTGTGTTGAGTAGGGGACTGTAGGGTTACACTAGGTATTGTGAGTAGGGGACTGTAGGGTTACACTAGGTCTGGTGATAGGGGACTGTAGGGTTACACTAGGTCTGGTGAATAGGGGACTGTAGGGTTACGCTGAGGGTCGTCAGTAGGGTCTGTGGTTTCACTTACCAGTAGGTTTTCAGTGCCAGGCTGGGTATTCTAGAAACAAAACAGAACACAATACAAGGTTCACTGTTCCCATTTCTAAAACACTTTAGATGGTTCACACAGTATCCCCCTTGGTGTGGGCACCGAATGGGAAAGAGTCCCTGAGGAGTGGTGGGCAGGTCTCCCTCCACAAACCCCGAATCTACAAGACAGGTAGGATGAGGAGCTGCAAACACAGAATTCTTCCTCGCCAGATATCTTCCTGTAACCCATCCAGAAGGGTCCCACTGGCCTTGGGGCAGGGTATTCTCCTGTCGTCCAGGTAGATATGAAGCAGGCTCTCCTTGTCTACACTGGCTCCAGGTGGTTGTAGGACAAGATCTCCTCCTGTCTACACTGGATCGAGGTGGACATGGGGCAAGGTCTCTTCCTGTCTACACTGGGTCCAGGTAGTTGTGGGACAAGAGCTCCTCCTGTCTACACTGGCTCTACGTGGAGGTGGGGCAGGGTCTCCTTCTGTCTACACTGGGTGTAGGTGGAGGTGGGGTTTGGTCTCCTCCTATCTACACTGCTTCCAGGTAGACATGGGGCAGGCTCTCCTTCTGTCTACACTGAGTCCAGCTTCAGGTGGAGCAGAGGCTCTCCCTTGCTTGTGGCATCGTTCCCCACACCTCCCGGTCCACTTCCTGGTTCCATGGTTGCAGGATCATCCTTGTCCATCCTCCCCACAACCTCCTTCAAAGTGGCTTCACAGGCCACAGATCCTTCACCTCTTCCTCTGCTACCTGAAGTGCGTTCACCCCAGAGTCACCGCTCACCACCCACCCATCCTTCCCCCAGGCCACTTCCCAGGGATTCCCAGGCTCCTCTGTGGCCGTGTCGCATACACCTCCCTCCTGGTGCCCAGCCCCGGGGAGCTCTCACCGACCTTTCTGTGGACGTCCAGCTGGTACTGAAAGTCCAGGTACGACAGCTTCTGATAGGTCCTGGGCTGTTTCCACCATACGAGGCAGTGCGTTGTGTTGCAACGTACAGTGACATTGCCGGGAGGGTTGAATCGTTCTGTAACGAGGGCACAGGACATACCCCTGAACCTGAGAGGTCCTGTCTACACTGGGTCCAGGTGGAGGTGGTGCAGAGTCTCCTCCTGTCTACACTGGGTCCAGGTGGAGGTGGACTAGGGACACCTCTTTGTCTACACTGGGTCCAGTTGGAGGTGGGGCAGGGTCTCCTCCTGTCTACACTGTGTCCAGGTAGAGGTGGGGCGGTGTCTCCTCCTGTCTGCACTTGGTCCAGGTGGATGTGGACTAGGGACACCTCTTTGTCTACCCTGGGTCCAGGTGGATGTGGAGTCGGAACACCTCTTTCTCTACGCTGGGTCTAGGTGGAGATGGAGTAGAGACACCACTTTGTCTACACTGGGTCCAGGTGGAGGTGGGCCAGGGTCTCCTCCTATCTACACTGGGTCCAGGTAAATGTGGAGTAGGGACACCTCTTTGTCTACTCTGTGTAGGGAAAAGAAAGATCGGGGGCTGGGCGTGGTGGCTCACACCTGTAATTTCAGCACTTTGGGAGGTCAAGGTGGGAGGATCACGAGGTCAGGAGATCAAGACAATCCTGGCTAACACAGTGAAACCCTGTCTCTACTAAAAATCCAAAAAAAATTAGGGGGTGTGGTGGCGGGTGCCTGTAGTCCCAGCTACTCGGGAGGCTGAGGGAGGAGAATGGCATGAACCTGGGAGGTGGAGCTTGCAGTGAGCCAAGATTGTGCCACTGCACTCCAGCCTGGGTGGGCAACAGAGTGAGACTCTGTCTCACAAAAAACAAACAAAAAACAAAAAACAAAGAAAGAGCGATCAGACTGTTACTGTGTCTATGCAGGAAAGGAAGGTAAGAAACTCCATTTTGATCTGTTTTGCCTTGAGATGCTGTTAGTCTGTAACTTTAGCCCTACACTTGTGCTCACAGAAACATGTATGGAATCAAGGTTTAAGGGATTTAGGGCTGTGCAGGATGTGCCTTGTTAACAATATGTTTGCAGACAGTGTGCTTGGTAAAAGTCATCGCCATTCTCCATTCTCTATTAACCAGGGACAAAATGCACTGTGGAAAGCCACAGGGACCTCTGCCCAAGAAAGCCTGGGTATTGTCCAAGGTTTCCCCCAACTGAGACAGCCTGAGATATGGCCTTGTGGGAAGGGAAAGACCTGACCATCCCCCAGCCCGACACCCATAAAAGTTCTGTGCTGAGGTGGATTAGTAAAAGAGGAAGGCCTCTCACGGTTGAGATAAGAGGAAGCCCTCTGTCTCCTGCCTGTCCCTGGGAATGGAATGTCTCATGTAAAACCCGATCTTACATTCATTCTCTTCTGACCGGAGAAAACCGCCCTGTGGCTGGAGGCCAGATATGCTGGCGGCAATACTGCTCTGTTACTCTTTGCTACACTGAGATGTTTGAGTGGAGAGAAGCATAAACCTGGCCTGCGTGCACATCCAGGGATAGTAGCTTCCCGTGAACTTATTTGTGACACAGATTCCTTTGCTCACATTTTCCTGTTGACCTTCTCCCCACTATCACTGTGTCCTCCTGCCGCATTCCTCTTGCTGAGATAGTGAAAATAGTAATCAATAAATACTGAGAGAACTCAGAGACTGGTGCCAGTGCCGGTCCTCCGTCTGCTGAGCGCTGGTCCTCTGGGCTCACTGTTCTTTCTCTATACTTTGTCTCTGTGTCTTATTTCTTTTCTCAGTCTCTCATCCCACCTGACGAGAAATACTCACAGGTGTGGAGGGGCTGGCCCCCTTCGCACTGGGTCCAGGTAGAGGTGGGGCAGTGTCTCCTCCTGTCTACACTGGGTCCAGGTAAATGTGGAGTAGGGACACCTCTTTGTCTACACTGGGTCCAGGTGGAGGTGGTGCAGGGTCTCCTCCTGT
>NW_026652935.1:0-19807 GCF_009828535.3 Hylobates moloch
GAGGTGGATTTCACTGCTGCCTCCAGACCCTCTGGAACAGAGAAGAGAGAGCACAGCTCTGGCCCCAGGCCAAGTGTAAAGGCTGTAGTCTCCCAGCCCTCAGGAGGTCTAAAAGACCTTGCTCTGGAGAGAGTAAACATGCTCCCAGCTAAATATAGTCTTCCCAGGCCTCATAACAACTTTCTAATTCTGTCCCAGCCAGCACTATCTGCCAGCCCAGATCACAGGCACACTTCTCTTCTCCCACCAGGAACTGCTACTGTAGGTTAGTGCAGTCACTGCAGCTAAAGAGTTAAAGGGTTTATTCCAAGATCAAGGAGGGGAGCCAAAGACGCAAACCCTCAATAGGGGAAGAACTGCAAGGCAGAAATGTTCTCTCTAATCTTGGGGTGGTCCCTTCCTCTTCCAAGCCTTTGAAGTTTCCCTTTCCAGCCTGCTTCTGTGACTGAGAGCAGAATGTTGGTGGGCAGACTGGGGGTACTTTGGGGATACAGCCTTCTGAGGCTGCACAAGAAGTATACACCCAAGAAACATTCATTCATAATACAGGAGCGAGCTGTTGGGCAGCAGGGGGCAGGCAGAATGGACAGTTGAGGCTCTCTTCTTGAGTGGGGACCACAGCCGCCCAAGGCTGTGAGGGGCTGGGGCACTCATACTATGCACCACTGTGCCGCGGGAGGTACCAAGGAACCTCAAGTGTCTCATTCAGTTGTTCAACCACCTGCTGACATAGGTAATGTCCTGATAATCTTACAGAAAAGGAAGTGGTGCTTGTAAACTCTCCCCCAAAGGTCATGTTCCTCCCACTACAACACCACTCAGCCTCATATTAATCCCACTGTCTCATCGTAGATGTGCCCACTAATTGCGTCACTCTGAGCAAGTTATGTAACTTCTCCAGCCTCTGTTTCTCCAACTGTTAAAATGTGGAGCTGGGCTCAGTGGCTCATGCTTGTAATCCCAACATTTTGGGAGGCCAATATGGGAGGATTGCCTAAGCCAGGAGTTCAAAACCAGCCTGGGCAAAATTAGCCAGGTGTGGTGGTGCATGCCTGTAGTCCCAGCTACCCAGGGGACTGAGGTGGGACGATGGCTTGAGCCCAGGAGTTCAAGGCTGCAGTGAGCCATGATCACACCACTGCACTCCAGCCCCAACAGAGCTGAGACCCTGTCTCAATAATAATAATATGGATGGCAGTGTCAACTATCTTCGTGGCTTGTTGCAAAAGTAAAAGAGATCATTCATGTAAAGCACTAATCACAGCACCTGGGACATAGTGACTGCCTGTGAGCAGCAACACGCCTGATGGCTGTAACAGCATCGCTATTGCTGTTGTGCTGTGTCATCCACCCATTGCCACCTGGACTGCAGCATTTTGATAATATTTCATAGATTGTCTTACTGTTTTACTTTCTTGTTAGATGATCCATTCATTCCAGAAGCATGTAAACACCTACCTGACTATTCTGAGTCTTAGAGAATCCAACAGTCCAGTAGGGAAGACAGAGAGGTAAATACGTAAATATTAAGTTATGTGCTGAATAGCTTGTTGATTGTATGAAGTTTGCTAGGCCTGCCCTAACACCACTTGCACACAGAGTGGGTGGCTTAAACACAAATTTATTTTCTCCCTTTTCTGGAGGCCAGAAGTCCAAGATCAAGGTGTCTGCAAGTTTAGTTTATTCTGCACATGGCTAGTTTCTCCTTGCCTTGGAGGCAGCTTTCTTCTCCCGCGTCTTCACATGGTCTTTCCTCTGTGTGGGAAGGTTTTGTCCTAATCTCTTCTTACAAGGACACCAGTCTTTTTGGATTAGGGCCCACCCTACTGACTTCATTTTAACTTAATTACCTCTTTAAAGACTACCTCCTATTATAGTCACATTCTGAGGTACTGAGAGTTAGAACCTCAACATATGATTTTCGGGGAGACACAGCTCAGCCCCTAACATTGATCGGTAAGTGCTGAATAGTTCCCATTTGCCCAAGCAGTTCCACACCCACTCTCTGCCGTCCTTCGCCCTGCTCTGTGCCTCGGGAGGCTGGCTTCTGTGGCCTGCATCCACCAGCTCCTTGCCCTCTGCTTCTGGCTGGATTCCAGTTGGTACTGCCAACGGGCTCCCTCCTGGAACACAAAGTTCTAGAACATAAGATCACAGCTCTCTCACCAGGTTCTAGCCACCGTCCCTCTCCTGCCCCTTCAAGCCTAGACATAGTTGGCAAGCTGTGCCCCTCTGTTATTAGCCATGGGGTCTAGGCCATCCCTTGTGGCTTCCCATCACTCTGCCCACATCTTTGTGACAATGCCTGTATTTAAATAGTGCGTGGAGGTCAGGTGTGGTGGCTCACGCCTGTAATCCCAACACTTTGGGAGGCCGAGGCAGGTGGATCACTTGAGGTCAGGAGTTCGAGACCAGCCTGGCCAACATGGCAAAACCTCGTCTCTACTAAAAATAAAATAAAAAATAAAAAAATTTAGGTGGGTGTCATGGCACACGCCTGTAATCCCACCTACCTGGGAGGCTGAGGCAGGAGAATCACTTGAACCCAGGAAGTGGAGTTTGCAGTGAGCTGAGATTGCACCACTGCACTCCACCCTGGGTAACAGAGCAAGACTCCGTCTCAAAAGTAAATAAATAAATAGTGCGTGGGAATTTGTCAGACAAAATGAGGAAGAGCATCATTCCCAATAGTGGAACAGCTTTGGTAAGTGAAACTCCCAGCATATTGATGAAATCATGAATGCTGCTACTCGCCTATGACAGACAGCTAAAATCAGGGAGCAATTAGCTTTAAAGGGAGGAAAGCAATACAGTGTATTCAATACACAGTTTAAGAATTATATCAGGCCAGCCGGGCGCGGTGGCTCACGCTTGTAATCCCAGCACTTTGGGAGGCCGAGGCGGGAGGATGACTTGAGGCCAGGAGTTTGAGACTAGCCTGGCCAGCATAGCAAGACCTTGTCTCTACAAAAAAAAAAAAAAAAAAAAAAAAAAGAAAAGAAAAGAAAAGAAGAGAAAGAAAAAAGTTAGCCAGTGCAGTGACACAAGCTGCTAGTGCTAGCTACTCTTGAGGCTGAGACAGGAGGATTGCTTGTGCCCAGGAGTTCGCGGCTGCAGTGAACTATGATCGTGCCACTGCACCCTAACCTGGGTGACAAAGTGAGACCTTTTCTCTAAAAAAAGAGAGAGAGGATTATATCAGGATCCGTTAAAAAAAAAAAAAGAATTGTAGGCTTCCTGAGTCTGAGGGCCAGGAGGATGAAGGGCAGGGAGGGCTATTAAAGGAGGAGGCAGCCAGGCGCGGCTGCTCGCACCTGTAATCCCAGCACTTTGGAAGGCCAGGGCGGGTGGATCATTTGAGGTCAGGAGTTCGAGACCAGACTGGCCAACATGATGAAACCCCATCTCTACTATAAATACAAAAATTAGCCAGGCATGGTGGTGGGCACCTGCAATCCTAGCTACTCGGGAGGCTGAGCCAAGAGAATTGCTTGAACCCAGGAGGTGGAGGTTGCAGTGAACCGAGATCGTGCCACTGCATTCCAGTCGGGGTGACAGACCAAGACTCCATCTCAAAAAAAAAAAAAAAAAAAAAGAGGCAGGCTTCCGGCTGTTGGGCTTGTGCCCCTCTCCCGGTCAAGAATCAGTTCAGGTGGAAAAGCTTTTCAGCCCCCAGCACACACTCAGTAAGATCGGGTGAGTGCCCAGACCTGCTCCCTCCCTTCCTGTGCTTATCTCCTTCAGGGCTCTGTCTGTGTTGTAACTCTGTTTATCTGTCTGAGTCTAGCTACAGGGGCCTTTTTGAGGGCAGGAACTAGGACTTTTAGCTCTGCCTCCCCACACCCGGCCTGGTGCTTGGCCCACAGCTCTCAGAGTTTGCCAGTGAACAGCATAGATAAATAAAGCCAAGTTAGGACAAATGAGGATGCTGTCATCTCAGCCTTCCCTTCACTGCCTGTCCATACCCAGCCCTCCCTCTCTCCCAGGCCCAGCTTTCCTTTGAGGCCTTCGCCAGATACACAGATAGGGAGAGAGCTGTGGGTGAATGGAAATAATCCCCTACCTCACCATTCACTGCACATCGTGAGCATTTCTGGTCTGGCCGTCCTCTGTGCCTCACTGACAGATAGTTCTCTTTTACAGTCCTCTGGGCCTCAGCTTCATTTGTAAAGTGGGGATAATCATAGCACCTAGCAGAGGGTTTGTAGTGAGGCACCAGTGGGTTAATACCTGCTAAGTGTTTAAAACAGTGCCCGGTATATGGTAACTACTCAATAAATACAAGTAATGGTAATTTCGGACTATGCTTTAGAGCAACAGTGTCCTTCAATTAAATCTCACCTGACGCTGGCTGCCATGACTCATGCCTGTAATCCAGCACTTTGGGAGGCCGAGGTGGAAGGATTGATTGAGCCCAGGAGTTTGACAGCAGCCTGGGCAATACAGAGAGACCTTGTCTCTATTAAAAATCAAGAAATTAGCCAGGCGTGGTAGGATGTGCCTGTAGTCCCAACTACTCAGGAGGCTGAGGTGGGAGGATCGCTTGAGCCCTGGAAGTCAAGGCTGCAGTGAGCTATGATTGTGGCACTGCACTCCAGCCTGGGTGACAGAGCTGAGACTCTCTCAAAAAAAAAAAAAAAACCTCACCTAACAACATACAAGCTACTCTTTTCCTTTCCTCTTGCCTTTCCTTTTTTTTTAGATGGAATCTTGCTGTGTCACCCAAGCTGGAGTGCAGCGGTTAGATGGAATCTCGCTCTGTCACCCAAGATGGAGTGCAGCAGCGGAATCTCGGCTCACTGCAACCTCCACCTCCTGGGTTCAAGTGATTCTCCTGCCTCAGCCTCTTGAGTAGCTGGGATTACAGGCACTCGCCCCCACGCCCAGCTAATTTTTGTATTTTTAGTAGAGACCAGGTTACACCAGGTTGGCCAGGCTGGTCTCGAATTCCTGACCTCAGGTGATCCACCCACCTCGGCCTCCCAAAGTGCTAGGATTTACAGGTGTGAGCAACCGCGCCCAGCCTACAAACTATTTTCATTTAGCTACCCACTCTTTTCTTCACCAAACCTGGGCTTGCCCCCAGGAAGAATCCAGTTCAGGAAGAGAACTAAGTGCTTTATGCCCTGGGAGGCCTATGTCACTGTGACCAGGGGAAAAAGGGCCAGCTGGGCCTGGAGCCAGAAGCTGGCCTTTTATTGTTGGAATTCAAGGCCAGTTGCAATCACTCTGTGGGGTTTTGCAGCCCACCAAACCCCTTGAAGGCATACATTTCAGGGCCAGTGTGGGCCCCTCTCTTCCTGGGGAAGCCACAGCAACTCGCTCTTTTAATATGCACATGAATTTGCTGCGGATCTTGGAAAATGCAGTGTGACTCAGTAGGTCTGGGTCTGCATTTCTAGCAACCTTCCAGGTTGATGCCAATGCTGCAGATCTGCAGTTGGGATAACCAACCCACCCAAGTATGCCCACGACTTTCCCAGTTTTGGCACTGAAAGTTCTGCATCCAAGAAAACCAGGACAGTTGGTCGCTGTATCCAAAGACCACACTTTGAATGGCAAGGTCAAAGCAAGGAAGCATCGCTGTTTGTACTGAGTTTCACGGTTCCTCCCACTGGAGTCCCTGGAATAATCCTCTTGTCCTGATAAAGAATTGTGACTCTTTACTCTCTAGAAAGAACACCTGACTCCAAGCCTCAGCTCTTCAGGGTAGACGCTGGTTTTGGGGGGCCTGAAGCTTATCTAATCTTAGTGGCTCTCTCAAGAAAAAATTTGGCCAGGCGCAGTGGCTCACAGCCTCTAATCCCAGCACTTTGGGAGGCCAAGATGGGTGGATCACCTGAGGTCAGGAGTTCGAGACCAGCCCGGCCAACATGGCGAAACCCTGTCTCTACTAAAAATACAAAAATTTAGCCGGGCGTGGTGGTGGGTGCCTGTAATACCAGCTACTCAGGACACTGAGGCAGGAGAATCACTTGAACCCGGAAGGCGGGGGTTGCAGTGAGCTGAAATCACGCTGTTGCACTCTAGCCTGGACAACAAGAGTGAAACTCCATCTCAAAAAAAAAAGAAAAAAGAAAAGAAAAAATTTAAAATATCTTTGTTTTGCAAATTTTAGAAAACATATAACCATGTGAACAGAGTAAATTTCCCTCTGTTTCTTTGGCCTAAGGCCAAACAGGTGCTCACATCTTCCTTTCGGGAAAATGGTGCTGGTTGTCTCAGTGGCCAGTGACTGCCACTTCGGCAAGATGACCGCCAGGTGGCAGTCGATTTACACAGCCCCCTTCACATGCCCGCCCTCTCCCGCCTGGCCACCTCCAGAAATTTCCAATTCTTCCTCCAGCTGGTGCAGCCCATTAATCCAACAGATTAATCTATGCTGTGATAATGGGCATAAGGAGTTCATGTGCTTCTCTCTCAATAGCATATTTGCCATTTAATGGAAATGCTAAGAGATTGTTTTTAAAACCAGATAAAGAATGCTAATGGAGGCGTTCCAGGCACTCTGTTGGATCACAGATCACTGTGGTGATGTTTTTGAGCAAGTGGGCCCTTTCTGTGCTCCACAGATTGCATCTGTGCAGAGGTGCTGCATCTTAACCCCATCCCCCTGCATCCCAACCCGACCCCAACATGCTTAGTGTTGAGGTATCATCTCGGGAGCTCAGCTGCCTGGGTTCATATGCAGGTACTACCACCTCTTACTGAGGGTAGATGTTGAGTAAGGACTTTAACATCTCTGTGTGAAACGCAAGTAGTAATACTGATTTCATATAATTGTTGTGAAGGATTCGGTAAAGTACCCTAGGAGAGTGTCTGGCACACAATAAACACTTGATAAAGAGCTACCATCTTCATCATACCACACCTTGCCTGCATCCTTCATTCTTCAGAGCAAATTCTCCTGTTTTCCCCCCAGACCCTATCTCCAACCAGTTGCTTCAAGAAAACAAAGGGAGGATTGAGAGCCCAGCATGGTAATAACCAGGCCAATTCTTGTGGGCACAGCGTTTTCCAGACCCATGATCGCCTTTCAAGTTGGGGCTGATCCCTGAGGACATCAAAGCATCATCAAGATAGGGAAGGGGCCCTGGCTGGACCAGACTTCAGATAGCCCAGCTCTGCATTTTTGCAGGGATAAATCTGCAAGTATCACTTTGTGGATACCAGGAGCTTAGCACTTGCAGATGAGCAAGCAGCATGAGGGTAGGTGGCTAAGGCAGTCATCTGGTCCAGCCTGTCCCTGCCCCCGGACCCATAGCCGTCTTTAACCAGGAGTCAGCGGCTCCAGCGGAGGCTTCATCTCCTGCACTCCTTGTTAGACCTGGTAAGCATTCTCCCTCTCTTTCTCTGATTACAGTCATCTCCAGTGTCAGCTACACTAACAGGTAAAATGGTGTAAGGGTCTCAAACTTGCTGCATATTAGAAGCACCTGGGATTTTACAATCTGATTCTCAGGCTAAATCCCAAACCAATTAAATCAGAATCTCTGGGAATGAGACCCACACATCAGAAATGATTCTAATGTACAGCAAGTTTGAGAACCAGTGTTCTAGAGCAGTGTTTCTCTAGCTTTAATGTGCATAGAAGTCACCTGAAGAGCTTGTTAAAATGCGAATTCTGATCCAGTGAGGCTGGGGCAGAGCCTGAGATTCTGTTTCTAACAAGCTCCCAGGTAATAATGAATGTTGCTGGTCCATAGACCGAGCTGTGAGTAGTCAGACTGTGGAATTGTGGTTCTCAAATTTGAGCATGTATCAGAATGATCTGAAGGGCTTGTTAAAATGCACGCCAGTTTCAGATTCAGATCTGGAATGGGGCCTGATAATATGCCTTCCTAACAAGCTCGCAGGGGATGGCGATGCTGCTGGTCCACAGAGCACACTTTGAGCAGCAGGGCTGTAGAGGAGGCAACACAAGTTTTGGAGTCAGGCAGCCCTCGGCCTCCTTTTCTGGCCTCATGACATTCTAGCTCTGTGACCTTGGATAAGTCACTTAACCTCTCTGAACTGTAATTATACTATCTGTAAAGCGATCATTATTGGGCAAGATCAAATGGGCTAAAACATCTAACACATTGCCAAGTGGGCTGGTCCTCAAGCTTGACAGCAAATTTAATTACTTAGGAGCTTTTTTTAAAAAAAACAAAACAAAAAACCCATGTTGATTTAATTGGTCTAGGGTACTGAACATCAGGACTTTTTTTCTTTAATAGAGATGAGGTCTTGCTCTGTCACCCAGGCTGGAGTGCGGTGGCTCAATTATAGCTCACTGTAATGTCAAATTCCTGACCTCAAACAATCCTCCCACTTTGGCCTCCCAAAGTGCTGGGATTACAGGCGTGAACCACAAGGGCTGGCCAGGATCTATTTTTTTAATTGAGACAGGGTCTTGCTTTGTCACCCAGGCTGGAGTGCAGTGGCATGATCACAGCTCACTGCAGCCTCGACCTCCTGGGCTCAAGCGATCCTCCCACCTCAGCCTCCCTTGTAGCTTGGATTACATGTGTGCCACCAACCCAGCTATTTTTTTTTTTTTTTTTTTTTGGTAGAGATGCGGGGGGTTGGGGGATGGGTCTCACTTCGTTGCCCAGGCTGGTCTTGAACTCCTGGGCTCAAGCGATCCTGCTGCCTCGACCTGTCAAAGTGCTGGGATTATAAGTGTGAGCCACCGAGCCTGGTCTTGGCCAGGATTTTTTTAAAGCTACTCAAGTAATTCTGTGCAGCCAGTGCTAGGTACTGGCCTGGTACCATGGTTCCCAAACTGTGGTGTGCATCAGAATCACAGGTTGCTGGGCTGTACCTCCAGAGTTTCTGACTCAGTAGGTCTCGGATGGGACTAAGAATTGGCATTTGGAGCCGGGCGCGGTGGCTCACGCTTGTAATCCCAGCACTTTGGGAGGCCGAGGCGGGCGGATCACGAGGTCAGGATATCGAGACCACGGTGAAACCCCGTCTCTACTAAAAATACAAAAAATTAGCCGGGCGTGGTGGCGGGCGCCTGTAGTCCCAGCTACTCGGAGAGGCTGAGGCAGGAGAATGGCGTGAACCCGGGAGGCGGAGCTTGCAGCGAGCCGAGATCGCGCCACTGCACTCCAGCCTGGGCGACAGAGCGAGACTCCGTCTCAAAAAAAAAAAAAAAAGAATTGGCATTTGGAACAGCTTCCCAGGCAATGAATACCATGCAGAGAACCAGGGCTGCAGGATAATCCTGGTTTGCTCAGGACAGCTCATGTGGAGCGTCACCCTGTCCCAGGTGTGCCACTTTACAAGCCCCCCTGGGTCTGACTGGGAGTGGGGCCAGACCCTGATGGGTGGGGAGGCCCCTGCAGGGAGTGCAGGAGGCACAGGAGTTGTCAGGGAAGACAGACGGTGAGGTCACTGAGCTGAAACATGGCATCAGGGGCAAGACAGGCAGCCTTGGCAACAGTGACCCGGAGCCCAGGAGCAAGATGTGTGGTTGGAAGCCCTAGGAGGCCCTTGGCTCAACACAACGAAAAACTTCGACCTTGAGAACTGCCCTGTCTGGAAACCAGCTTCCTCTTCTGGCAGCGAGGGCCCTGTCCCTGTGGCGGAGGGCGGGGGAAGGGTGTGGGTGGGGGGAGAGGTAGTCCGGCTGAGCTGGAGGAGGAGGAGGAAGGAGAGATGTATCAACTGGGGCGATCTCTGAGTTCCCTTTGAAGTCTGAAATTGTACTTCCCTGCAACCTCCAGTCTGCCTTTAATCCAGAAGCTGTTTATTTAGGGAGGTGGCCGTCTGAGCTTTCGCAACAGACTGGCTTTCCCCACGGTGTTTCCCTTGCCTATCAGCAAGCGGTTTACCGTCCTGGGCCAAACAGGAAGGCGACAGCGCTAGACACAGCCGGCAGGTCCGCAAGGTTGCGGTGCAGCGGTGCCGCAGGTGTCACCTCGAGAGTGCAGTCGGAGAGCGCTGCGGGTGAATGGGCCAGGCTAGGCAGGGGTACCCTAGGGATGCGACGCGGGGCTCCTGGGAACAAACCCTGCCCCAGGCCGGGAGGGAGGAGGGAGCAGAAGGGTCCGTCCCACGCCGCTGGCCACATCAGAGCACCAAGAGAACACCAACTCTTTATTACAGAAATTCCTATGAAACAGCTCCAAGAAAAAACCCACACATAGGAGAAAAAAAGATAACAAAGCAACACTCACAGACGTGGGGCTGGGGCTTCCCCGACAGTGCGCCCGGTCCTGGCGCGGGGAAGGCTCAGAGACCCGTCGGCAACTCGAGCTGGGGGACCGAGGCACTCCTCGGAGACCTCCCCCTCCCTCCAGGGCCCCAGGCCTGGCGCGGGGAGCAGCGGAGGGGGCGGCCGCTCCTTGGCAGGGCCCCCGAGCCAGCGTCCCAGCCCCGCGCGCGTTTCCAAACTTGGTCACGCTCGGCGGCGGCGGCGGCGGCGCGTCCCGGCCCTCCCCAGCGAGGAGAAGCTCGGCGTTGGGAGTCCGGGCAGGGTGGGCGGGACGAGGTGCGATCGCCGGCTCGCCTTCGCTACGCCCTTGTGATCTTGGGGCCACTGAGGCCACCAGGGCCCGGCCAAGGCTCGGATGCCACTCGCAACCTCCCAAAGCCGTGCCGAAGCCTCGTGCCTGCCCAGGCTTCCCGGCTCTCCGGAAGGTCTGCACGCTCCCATGTCCAGGGCGGGGCCGCGGGCTGGGCAGCCTCCCTCCCCGTGGCAGTGATCAGTGCCATGTAAGCGTTCCTAGAATCAGAGTTCTCCTGAGATCACCCCCTCTTCTCAGGGGCACCCAGCAAGCCCTTCTGCCCTAGGCGCTCCCACCCAGGCTGGCGGCCTTTCTGCCTTGCTCTTCAGCCCTGCACCTGCTCAAAGGGGTCACTCCAGGGCCCACCGCTGCCCACCCTCGGACAGCAGGGCTTCCAGTCCAGCTGGGGGAGTCAGAGCCCCTGTGAGCCCTCACTGTGGTGTGACCCCAAAACTGGCTTTTGTCTGCTGCCAAATTAAAGACTCTGCCTCCCCAAAGTCCTCCAGCTCCGGGGTGGCCACCCTCCCCATCCCTGCTGGGTGATGAGGAGTTGCTGGGAGTGAGCCCATCCCTAACAGCAGCAGCCTGATGAGGCCAGACGGGGCAGCCGGCAGATGCTCTTTGCAGTAGCCCATAGCTCCTCAGACTGCCTGGAGGACTGGCCAGGGACCTCCCACCCAGGCTGGGTGCAGGGCTTGTGTGCTGAGCCAGCAGCCCCAGGGGAAGGCTGAGATACAGGAGGCCATGGAAGGGAAGGGCACAAATGCCCAGAGGGAGCTGAGGAAGGGGGACCAGAAGGGAGCTGAGGAAGTGGGGTCAGGCAGAGTCTGCGACAGGAGAAATAAGGAACGGAGGGAGGCAGGGACTCCACCTTCAGGCCAAAGAGCCTCGGGTGGGGTCATCTTGCCCTTTTCCATATTCCAACTTTCATCTGCTTTCTGGAATTTTTTTTTTTTTTTAAAGGGAGGTTGGTTCCTGCATTTCCACTCTTTGACCATAGGAACGCCTGGCTACAAAAGGGGCTGTAACTGGCTGCTGCCTATAGGGGCCTCGGGTCCTTCCTCCAATTGCAAGGCAGCAACTCCGAAGTTCTAAGTCCCATGGAAAGTGGCAGTGGTTGGGCTGGACTGTGGCTGGAGGATCACTGGGCCTCGGTTCTCAGGCGCCATCTGTCCGGCTGCAGCTGGGCCCTTCAGCTGGGGCCAGTGTTGCTTTCCAGCTGCCCCCACCGGGTCAGATCATCTCTGGCAAGGAAGAGCTGCTGGCATCTGGTAGGGGAAAAAAGGGGATGGGAGGAGTCTTTTTCAAGGGAACCCAGTGGTCTTTCCTGGTCACTGGTTCCTGGAGAGACAGTTTTGGGAGAAGGTACCAAAGACCTAAGCCGTCTCCTTTCTCCAGGGACTCGAGGTCAGCCGTAGAACTCTGCTTGGGTCATCCCCCCATTCAAATTCCTAAAACCATTCCAGCTTGCCCAGCCGCAGGGACTCTGGCAGCAAGAGATGGAGTGGAGGAATGGAATCCCGGGGGGAAGCAGCTGTAGGGGAGGGCTTCAAGGTGGGAGGGTACCTGGCCCATTCTAATATGTCATAGCTCAGGGGAGCTAGGCCACAGAGACCTGTAGGTGGAGAAAAGTAAACTGGGGGCAGAACTTGGTAGGAGTCAGACACCAGGCTGAAGAATTCCTAAGACTTTACTCAGAAGACTCATTCAGGCCGGGCGCTGTGGCTCACGCCTGTAATCTCAGCACTCTGGGAGGCCGAGGCGGGCCGAGGGCGGGGGTTCAAGACCAGCCTAACCAGCATGGTGAAACCCTGTCTCTACTAAAAATACAAAAATTAGCCGGGCGGGGTGGCACGTGCCTGTAATCCCAGCTACTCGGGAGGCTGAGGCAGGAGAATGGCTTGAACTTGGTAGGGGGAGGTTGCAGTGAGCAGAGATTGCACCACTGCACTCCAGCCTGGGCAACAGAGTGAGACTCCATCTCAAAAAAAAAAAAAAGAAAAAGAAAAAAAGATTCATTCAAAGAGCACAGGAGAAATGGAACTAAAGTGGTGTTTTGGTGGTGGGATAATCAGAGTAGGTAGGGGCAGTGAAGAGAACAGGGCTGTGACCTAGGTGATGAGCATCTATCAGGGTGGTAATGGAAGGAACAGAAAAGAGAATGAAAGGGGGCAGTCAGGAGGAGAGACTGAGTTGCCATCCAAGGCTGAAAAGAAAATCGTGGGTGCAGCTGGGGACACGAAGCCGCTCTGGAAGCCTAACTGCGATGGAGATTCAGATGTAGGAGCCAGATGCGCAGAAGTGTTGCTGGTGCTATAAAAGAGGGCGGAGGCACTGCTCCCTCCCAGCCACAGGGTTTCTGGCTATTAGACAATGAGTAGGAATAGAATGGGACTAGTCCTGGAGTCAGAACCCCACCGGCCACCCAGAGTCTCCCGGGCTCACTCAGCATCCACTTGGGTCTTTTGCTGCCTTTCTGAAGCCCCTGCTCCCTGTCCTGCAACTTGGTTAATCCCCAGTCACCTTGCCTGCTCAGTCCCCTTTGAGTCATTCTGATCCATCTCAGCAGCCCTGGTATCTCTAGTTAATTCAGGATCAAGGACAAGAGGCTCCTGCTTAAAACTCCCAGCTGCACATCTGCTGAGCCCTAAGCTCCCAGCCTGCTGCTTATGAGTCAGTTCCACAGGACTGTCTCCCTTCAAGCTGGGATCAGCTCAGCTCCCCATCCCTCTGCTCCTCCACCCCCAACTCCACTGCATGATGCAAGGTCTATTCCAGGCAAGAGCCTTTCTCCGAGGCGGGCAGTTTGTGTACGTGTGGGGCAGGGGGCACTGACGGATGAGGGGCCACTGTTCGCACACAGGCACCAGGTCATCGTTCCCAGCTGTGGCTCAACCCAGTAGTCTGTGCATCCCAGGAGCACTGCTGCCCCCTCACCCCCATCCAACCCTCCTTCAGCCATTAGAGCTTCGGAGCAGAAGGGCCTGGCCCTCTTTACAGGCAATTCTTACTTCCCACCATCTTGTACCCAAAGCTAGAAATTCCTCTTCCTCCAACACCTAGCGCAGGGCCCAACAGAAGGCAGATATTCTCCAGCTATATCATGAATGAATGAGTCAACTCCCCAGATTAATCCTGCCCTCCTTTTTTTCCATGCATTTGCTAAAATCAGTAAGTCCTCAGCTTTGCTAGTTTGTTCTACCTGGGCATTTCTCCTTACAAGGAAAAATAGGCATTTTTCCTTACAAGACCATAAGCTTCCCCAGGACACAGACCAAGACTTATTAGTCTCTGAGTCCCACCATGGGGCATTTTGGGGTCCTTTTCTTTTTCTTCTTTTTTTTTTTTTTTGGAGACAGGGTCTCACTCTGTCACCCAAGCTGGAGTACAGTGGCATAATCACAGCTCACTGCAGCCTCAACCTCCTGGGCTCAAGTGATCCTCCCACCTCAGCCTCCTGAGTAGCTGGGACTACAAGCACATGCCAATGTGCCCAGCTAATTTTTGGTACTTTTTTGGTAGAGATGGGGGGGTCTCATTTTGTTATCCAGGCTGGTCTTGAACTCTTGGGCTCAAGCAATCCACTCGCCTCGGCCTCTCAAAGTGCTGGGATTACAGGCGTGAGCCACCGCACCTGGCCATGTGTCCTTGACTAGCCTACACTCGAGGCATGGGTTGAGAGTTCAGCCAGCCTATGTTACTTGATCACAGCTGAGGGCTCTGAAGCCCAGCAGTGGCTGGATTGAAAGACCCCAGAGCTGCTAAATGGAGTGGATATGGAGGTGGGGGCAGAAGCGGCCCCGCCAGCCTGCTGAGGGGGCCCAGGCCCCCTCCCACAATCTGTTTTTTCACCCTCCTCCCAAACTCCAAATATGCAAAAGCAAAGTTGGGTGTGAGCACCCCCATGCCTCTAGGTTTTCTTCCCCAGAAGGCAAAGTTACCTGGGACAGGAGAGGGAAAGCCAAAGTCGTTTCCGACAGCCACGCTGCTGGATTTAGATTTCTGGGATTCGTATTTCAATCGATCTGGAAAAGGACCATATTCACAGGTCAGGGAGGTTAGCTCCTGGGCTCCCAGGGGCAGGCTGGGCTGGGACATGGTAGTTTGCTAGAGGCTAAGTCCCTAGAATCACACATGAGCACACACGGGCACCCAAAATATGAGTGCACACAACATCTACTGGGCTGGGACATGGTAGTTTGCTAGAGGCTAAGTCCCTAGAATCACACATGAGCACACACAGGCACCCAAAATATGAGTGCACACAACATCTACCAGCTCTCAAAGAACCAGCAGTAAAAGAAACTACCGCCTGACAGCCATCTCAAATGTCAGAATTAAAAGGACTCAGAGAGACTGTAGAGTCCAAACCCCCTCATTTAAAAAGAAAGGCACGGCCAGGGATGGTGGCTCATGCCTGTAATTCCAGCGCACTGGAAGGCTAAGGCAGGCAGATCACCTGAGGTCAGGAGTTCGAGACCCGCCTGGCCAACATGGTGAAACCCCGTCTCTACTAAAAATATCAAAAATCAGCCAGGTGCGGTAGCGTGTGCCTATAGTCCCAGCTACTTGAAAGACTGAGGCAGGAGAAACACTTGAACCTGGGAGGCGGAGGTTGCAGTGAGCCGAGATTGAGCCACTGCACTTCAACCTGGGTGACAAGAGCGAAAATAAAAATAAAAAATAAAAAATAAACGGAAAGGCCTTGAGGCTTCCAGCACCTTTGCTGCAGAGCTGGGGCTCACCTTGGGCCTCAGCCCAGCCTTCTCCCTCCACAACTTGCTCCTCCCCCACCAACACATCATCGGTTACACACACAAGCTCTCATGCTGTGGCCGTCACAGGGACAGAGCTCCGCAGCCCTCTCATCTCCTCTACCCCAAACGCACTCCCACCCTGCAGGGAAAAGGCAACCAGGCTGGGGAGCAGGGTCTCCCACCCAGAGACAACCCAAATACCTGCAAAGTTCCAGAGCCCCCGCTCTAAGGTCTTCCACTCAAGAGCCTCCCCCGCCCTGGCATTCATGAACCCAGTCGTTCTGTTTCCAGAGCTCGACACATCACGCCTGCCTTGCGGCTGGGGCTCTGTGAGGAGGGGCAGTGCTCTTCTCCCTGCTGCCTTGTGCCAAGGCCAGTGCCTGGCACAGAGCAGGTGTGCAAAGGGAAGAAGGCCTAAGAGTGCACACCCTTCTTCCTCTGAGTCCCGAGGGAGAAAGGGGTGGGCTAGTGACCCAGGTCCCCATAGGCAGAATTCTGAGGCTCCCACAGGATAACTTGGTGGGAGTCATGCCTCAGTAGGACAGAAAGCAGCTGGCCCCCTCAGCCCCCAGCTCAGTGTCTTCCCGAGCCCGAAGGCTAAAGCCAGCATCGCCTTCCTTCTTCAGCCAGGGAGAAGTGGCTGCAGGCACTGCCCACCTCTCTCCAGAGCGAGGAGGAAGTCGCGGTTCCGTTGCAGCTCCTTCATGAACTCCTCATTCTGCAGGAAAAGCGCGATCCTCTCGTCCTCCAGGTACTGCTTCCAGCGACTCTCCTGGTCTCGGGGCCCTGGCCCAGCCATGGCAGGTGGACCTCCCTCTCCACTCCCAGGCTTGGGGCCACCAGCGTTACCCTGAGGAGGGGAGCGAGCATGTCGAATGTGTACACACAAGGGTACATGTTGCACAAACGTCCACATCCCTCTGGTTGCACACACGCTCTGTCCAACATCCTCCAGCCCTCACCTGAGGCTCACACCTCCTAATGGAACCTGGTTGCGAGCCAAAATCCAGCGGACAGGTCAGAGCCATTGCTGCAGGGGACACAGCAGTAGCCTAAAAACTATTTTTCCTCCACGCCACGGACCACCTCATACCTTCATCTACAACCTGAACAGTCCTGAAAAGAAATCTGCAAACTGTGGAACAGCCTATAGGTCAATTCCCAAACTCAACCCTCTCCCTGCACCAGCAGCCTCAGGGTGGACCTGCCCCGCTGTGGGGCACCTTGGGGCATGCCAACATCCAGCAAGAAGCAGCCTCTGGCCCTTTCCCAAGGGAGGAAGGGGGTGCTCTGGCCCTCCACCATTGGCCACCCCATGCCCGCCTCTCTCCAGCCTGAGGTGACTGCTGCAGCAGACAGCCTCCTCAGGCTGTCACCTTCCCTGGACAGGACAGGAAACCTCCAGGCCCAGGCAGGAAGTGAGACTTTCAGTTCAGCATTCCTGCCCTACGAACCCAGGGCAACAGAAATAGCTCAGCCTGGGTTTAAACATCAGGAAGTAAAACTGGCTGGCACAAATTGTGTGGGCAAAGAGAGATGCTGGACAAGCAGGTGGGAGTGGAAGGCGGGGGCGGCCCCCGTTACCTGTATGCTGTCCAGCTGCTGGGGCAGGATGCGGAGAAAGTCATCCAGGAGGTTGCCCAGCAGTGGTGGGTTCTAGTTCCGATAGCGTCTCTGGCTTGTAGGGCCTCCAGAGCCCAGCGCATTGGTCCTAGGGGATGGGAGGTGACAGGGAAGAGGGAGTCATTAAGCCCAACCCCAGGTCTCCTGGCCCCATCACACCAGGTCCTCAGGCAGGTCGGATCCTGCTCAGAGATTCCCATGGCCTCCACTGCCTCCAGAGCAAAGGCCCGTCACTCTGTCTCATCACTGAAGATGTCTCCACCAGCCTCAGCGAACTCCCCAGCCATTCATGCTGTGCAGTCACTCAGTGCCCTTCCAGGTCTCTGGACCTACAGAGCTGTCTGTCCACGGTGCACATGTGGAACTCTGTGGATTTAGCCACAGATGTTTACAAATGTCCCCTAAAGACGACAGGGATCGTATCCTTTCATGCTTCTATCCTAGCACCTACACAGTGCCAGGCTCATGGTGCTGAGTGACAGGTATGGTCCAAAGGAACAGACACATAAGCCACCAACAGCACAGCCTGCTGCATGTTGGTTTGCTGAGGAGGGGGCATATGGGGACGCCAGGATCCCTACAGAGGGTAACGCAGATCCGAGCTCCAGTTCTGGCTCAACCACCAGCCGGCAGGGTAGTCAGGTGGGCCCCTGTTCCCTCTAGGGCTCGGTTTCCTTATTTAGAAACTGCTGCCTCCCTGCCCAGGTGCTGGGGAGCCCCTCAGGAGGCCGTGTCCTAGCAATGTTCTGAAAAGGTGCGTGGAGATGTGAGTGTGGAAGGGATCTCGCTCTCAGGGTGCTCTGGGGCCGCTCTTTCCAGGCCCCTTGTGTGTGTGGCAGGAGCTCTGTGCCATGGCAGAGCCAACAGCTGGGCAAGGCAGTAGAGGAAGAGGGGGTGGCACACACCCTCGCTGACCCCCAGGCTCCCGCCCTACCGCCCTGGGCCTCAGGGCAGCTCGGAGCCCGGCCAGGAGCTCCCCACAGCTCCATGGCGGCCTGCAGCGTGGCAACCGCAGGACACGTGTTCCGCTGAATCAGGGAAACGGCACCCTGAGAAGGCAGCCGAGGGCCGGGCGGTGGGGGCCGCTCTCGCTCTGGGCCTGGCTTTGATTTGGTCTCCAGCTCTAGGAATCCCGCCCGCCCCCTCACTGGAGGGGAGCTTTTCCGGGCTGCCGCTGACTATGGAAGTAACTTCCTTTCCATTTCTATTTTGGGCGGGTGGCCGGCGGCGGGGGCGAGGGGAAGGGGCGGGGGCGGCAGCAGACGGGATAACCAGCTGCTAAGTGCCTGGTGGGAGCTCAGCTCTTGCAGACTGGAGCCAAGGGAACCCCAGCACGCCTCGTCCACCCTCTCGCTGCACAGACACGGGGAGAGGGAATGGTCTGGAGAGCAGCTTGCATCACAACCCGGGACTCCCACTCCCAGGCCAGATTCTTTTCTACATCACTGCCACCTTCTGTCACTGTTGGAGGCTTCATTTTTCTCCAAAGGCCAGAGATGGGGAGAGAGGAAGCCTCATCTCTCAGGGACTCGCAGACCACCCCAGGCTACAGCAGAGAGGGACCCTCGCCAGGGGTATTACCGGTTCTTGGGGTCTCAGGGTCTTCATCTGGGACATGGGTGCCCACCCCCAACTTAACCACACCTCGGAGCCACCCAGGAAAGCAGCGGAGGGAGAACCTCAGAGGTGCATCTGGACCCCTCTAGCCATGAAGACTCCAAGTGGAGAAGGGGACAAGGTGGAGGAGGCCCCTGTTCTCAGCTGAGTTTCCTTGCTGCTGGGCCTGTAGTCCTGAAGGAAGGCCAGGCCCAGCCCCCTCCTGGCCCCTTGGCTGGCACTGGTACAGATGAGGTCAGCCCACAGCTGCGTGAGCCAGGGGGCCCTGAGCACAGGCAGCCCAGGCAACTCCATTGTGGTCGGAAAGGAATGTCAGAAATGAGCTGAGACGCAAATAAAAAAAAAAAACTTCCAAGGCTGTAATTTTAACGGAAAAACAGCAGGCGGCCTGTGTGGAAGGGTCCCCTGGGTTTCAGAGACTGTCTTTCTTTCAGACAGATGGAGGGAAGGACAGACTGGGGGAGGGGAAGGACAGAGACGCTGGGGAGGATTTCCCAGCCCAGAGCCTCTGCCTCTGGACCCCAAAACTGCAACTTCAAGCCCCATCGGACCCCCAGGTTTACCCATGGAACATCAGACCTGATGGAAAGGGATTTCAGAGACAGGACTTCCAGGTAAAGTTTTTGGTAAGAACTGGACACTGCGGTCCAGAGGGGGTTCAAGCCATGTCCCAGGTCACACACATCATCCAGGCAAAACCTGGGCCCAGGGATTGTGACATTTGAAGCACGCTCCCCAGGGTGGCCCTGCCTCTCTGTGCCCTAGCAGGCCAATACCCACACTCCCAAACTCTGCCCCATCTGCAGGTTCTCGGCACCCCTGTGACTGGAGGTAGCAGAAGGGGGCCAGGCCATTCCCCCACTCAAATCTGATCTCCCTCAGCAGCCAAAGGAAGTTTCCTAAAACACGAACCTGATCGAACCTGATCGAACCTGATCATGTCGCTCTCCAGGTTAAGGCCCTTGAATGGCTCCCCGCTGGCTGCAAAAGATGGAAGCTCCCTGGAGGGCCACAGGGCTTTTGATCTGCTTGCCTCTCCAGCCTCACCCGCCGTTAGATACTTCCAGGAGGTCCCCAGATGAGCCCTCTTTCCTGCCTCCCGGCCTCTGCAAGTGCTCCTTCCTTTGCCTGAGCGCCTCCCTGTCCTCTGCTTCTCCACATTACTGCCAATGTGGCCTTCAGGTCACAGCCTGGACATCAGTTTCTCCTGGCAGCCTTCCCTGCCCCCGTGTCTTCAGCTTCCCTAGACCCTGATCTCCTTGGCAGTGTGTGGGCAAACAGGCAGCACCGTATTCACCTCCACATCACACA
>NW_026652936.1:0-19749 GCF_009828535.3 Hylobates moloch
GGGGAGGAGCAGAGGAGGAAGGAAACACGGGAATCCAGAACTCTGCTGCCACCGAGGCCAGGCCAGGCCACTCCCTACCCCTCCAGGAAGACAGCCCGGCCCAACTACACAGCCAGGGCTGCAGCGCAGTGGGAAAGGGTGGTGGAGGGAAGCTGGGCAGGGAAAGTCACTAGGGAGACGGAGGCAGGCCTGTCCTCCCCTCACACTGCAGGGTTCAGGCCCGACTGCCAGCCTGTGTGTGGCCAAGGGAATCTTGGAGGCCAAAGAGATCTGTCCACAGGCCCCTCCGACCTGTGCCCTTCAAGGGATCCCAGGGCGGGGCCCAGCCCTGCACTCCCTACCTTCCCTCGATGACGGTGATGACATCATTCATCTGGATGTGCAGCTTGTCAGGTTCCTCAAAGTCCTGAAGAGCCCGCATGTCCGTGGGCTGGGCCTGGGGGAAGAGAAAGGTCATTGCCAACTCTGGGACTGATGCCTGGGTAGCCCCTCAGCTTGGACACCCCAGCTCTCCTGGGCTGACCTGTCCCTCACCTCCAGCAGGAAGTCCCGCAGGGCCACAGACGTGGGTCTGTCTTCTGGCTTGTGAGCCCAGCACTGGACCATGACGTTGTAGATGTCCTGGGGACAGTCCTCAGGCCGGGGCAGCCGCTCCCCCTCCTTGTCGATCTTATGCAGGATCTAAAGGTGAGGAGGTGCAGAGTTTGAGGACAAACAGAGCACCCAGCCTTTCACTTCCCGCCTTCCCTCCAGCCCATCCACAGCTGCAGCAGCTGCTGCCGTGCCTGGCCTCCAAAGAAGGGATCTGCCTGCCTGGGAGGGGCCGCCTCCAGAGCCCCAGACCCTTCTTCCCAGGCCTGGGGCCTCGGAACAATTGGATGTGGTAAGGGCTAGAGAAGGAGGGCAGGCCCCAGCTTTTCCCTCCCCGTCTCTGCTGGGCTCTCCCTGAGGCCATACAGATATGGGGCGTGAGAGGGGATACGGGATGTGGGAGGAGGGAGTCCATGGGTGAGAGGCAGTTCCAGTGGGGCCAGGCTGCAGGCTGGGAATGGAATTCACCCCACCAGCCCTATGGGGGCCCGTCTCCCAGCCCTCACCTGACTGCCGTTGAGGCCGATCCAGGGCTCCTGGCCGTAGGTGAACATTTCCCACAGTGTCACCCCGAACATCCAGGTGTCGCTGGCATGGGAGAAGGTGCGTGTCTTCAGGCTCTCGGGGGCACACCTGGCAGAGGCAGGGGTCAAAGAGAAGCCCTCTCAAACACCCTACCCGCGTCCGCCCTGGGGACTTAAAACACTCATTCTGCAAACACTTGTTGTGACCCCCTGGGCCAGGTTCAACAGTGGGTCTCAGGGGCGCCGTGTGAAGCGGGCAGGACTCCTTGACGACACGGTGCACGGACTTGGGGAAATCGTCTAAGCCTCTTATTCACATGCAGCCTGGCGGGGGAAGAGGAGGGGAAGTTTCCCAGCCAGAGAAGCACGGACAGGAAGGAGGTCAGAGGCTCTGGGACGGGGCAGGGAGAGAAGATCACAGGCTGTTTTCTGACTGTGGTGGGAGGATGACAGTTCCCAGATTTGGGGCGGGATCCTGGGATTTGGGTCCTTCGGCAGGAAGGAGTGGGTGGGAAATTCGGATAGGGCCTGGGGAAGAACCAAAATGGGTAGAAACAGTCATACTGGCTTCACCCAAATACACCCATTCGTTCTGGGCACCCCCAGGTGAGGGGGAAGTGCCACTGCGGTGACGTCAGAAAGGACATCCCGGCATGGACTGAGGTGCAGAGAGGAGGGTGGCACCCAGACAGGGAACCAGAGCGAGCCCTGCCCCTCAAAGGGGATGGGGCCAGGAAAGTCACTCGAGATCTCTAAGGCTCATTCATTATCCTCATCGGTGAAATGAGAACAATAACCCACCAACTTAATCGTGTTGTTTAAAGGCAACTGTACTAATACCTTACCATGCAAACCAGGATGCCTGAATACAAAAGAGGCTGCTATAAGTCACTCCAGGACAACAGGCATAATCTAAGACCCGTGCTCGCCCTGGGTGTAAAGCCAGCTGCTCCTTAAGATGACCATGCGTCCTGGATCATAAGGTTGCCCACAGCCACCGCTCGGGAAAGCAGAACTGGAACCCTTCCCGCCTTAAAGCAGGCAGATCACACACCTTTGGGTGCCTCTGGCACCAGAGGACCACAATGGTGTGAGCTGAGGAGAAGCCCACACAGGGGCCAGGGCAGGGCCAAATACCACCCCCAGTGCACAGGTAAGCAGCCCTGGCCCATCTACAAGGCCTGCTATGACCTGGGCCTGTCTACCACCAGCTCTACCTAGAACATGCTTACCAATGAGTCTTTCCCTGGCGAACTTCCCTGACATTTCAGGAAACCCTTGAATACCCCCCAACAGCAATGCCCCTTGGAGAGGACACAGCATCTATCCCTGAAGCACCCCCTCCCAGCAATGCCCCTGGGAGAGGACACAGCATCTATCCCTGTAACACCCCCCCAGCAATGCCCCTTGGAGAGGACACAGCATCTATCCCTGTGATTTCCAGCACCCAGACCCTGGCACGTGGGTCCTCAGGAATTCCTAGATGGATGGTGAGTGAATGGGTGCAAAGGAGGGCACCCCAGGCTTAGAACAGACAAGGGCAGGCCCAAACAAAACCAGGGGCTGTGGTGGGTCAAGAAAGCCCCAGAAGCTTTGAGGCCTGGGTCTGCAGGGACTCTGTGAGCTGGCAGCACCTGCCCCTCACCAGGCAAAGGGCACCTTGCGATGTTCCTGCATGACGTAATGGTCGTCATTCTGAGGTAGTGCTCGCATCAGCCCAAAGTCCCCGATCTTGACCAGGTCGCGGGTAGCCAATAGCAGATTGCGGGCAGCCAGGTCACGGTGAATAAAACGCTTGGACTCCAGGTAGCCCATGCCCTCAGCCACCTGCACAGCGTAGCGACTCAGAGTCCCCAGGAGGAAGTGGCCCTGGTGCTTACGTAGCCGGTCCAACAACGATCCCAGAGGTGCCAGCTCTGTCACCTGAGGCCACAGAGGAGGCAGGAGGAATTAGCTGGAGGACCCTGCCCCTTCTCAGCAGCCCACGCTGGGCCCCCAGCCCCCTTCCTGAAGGCTTTCCAGAGCCAGGCTGCATGCTCCTTCCTGGCCTGCTGCCTGGGGACCTCTAGGGGTCCTGCAGTTTCTCAGGCCTCTCCCTCGAGGCAATTTGGGAAACTGATGCCTAGAGAGAAGGAGCCCAAAGAGGCAGTGGCTAGAAATTCCAAAACTCAGCCGGGTGCGGTGGCTCACACCGGTAATCCCAGCACTTTGGGAGGCTGAGGCAGGTGGATCATTTGAGGTCAGGAGTCTGAGACCAGCCTGGCCAACATGGTGAAACCCCCATCTCTACTAAAAATACAAAAATTAGCCAGGCGTGGTCAAAAATTAGCCAGGCGTGGTAGCGCACGGCTGTAATCCCAGCTACTTAGAAGCCTGAGGCAGGAAAATCGCGTGAACCCAGGAGGCCGAGGTTGCAGTGAGCCGAGATTGCGCCACTGCACTCCAGTCTGGGCGACAAAGTGAGACTCTGTCTCAAAATAAGTAAATAAATAAATAAATAAATAAATTCCCCAAATTAAACTCAGTGGCCAGCCCCTCCCATGGGAGTAACTCTCTGACACTGAGCACCAGCAAAATCCAGAGACAGACCCGGACCGGACCGCAGCAGACACAGCCCGTACCAGGCTGGGCCCCTGTGGACCCCTTTACTCCATCAGGTTGGGGGACCAAAGTAGGACCTAGGGCGCCTCTGACCTTAGGATGGAGAGAGTAACCGAACCACACGTCTGGGACCAGAGCCCTCTCCCTGCCCGCCCCCTCCTGCCCGCAGCACTCACCATCTTCATGGGCGGCGTGAGCACCACCCCGTAGAGGCGGATGAGGTTTCGGTGGTCAAGCGAGTGCATGGCATTGACCTCCCGGATGAAGTCATCCATGGCTTCTGGCTGGCTCAGGACATCAGGTTTCAGGCACTTCACAGCCACACTCACCTGCCCACAGCGGGATTTGCAAGGACTCAGGACTTGCCAGGTCCCGGACACGCGGAGCCAACCTGCTCCACCCTCCAGCTGGGCTCAACGATCCCTGCCTCCGAGCTCCTCATCTGGTTGGGGAAGCATGTCCCCAGTGCCTGGGCTTACGTGCTCTGCCTGAGGCCTGGCTGGAGAAGAGCAGACGGCTGGCCCTCAGGAGCCATCGTCGGCCACGCCTCCCCTTCCTGGGGGAATGCGGGTTTAAATACCAACCAAAAAGTAAGAGATAACCAGTATGATGACAGAATATTCAAATGGTCTAAAATGGAATTTTTTTTTTTTTTTTTTTTTGAGACAGAGTCTCGCTCTTGTCACCCAGGCTGGAGTGCAGTGACGTGATCTCAGCTCACTGCAACCTCTGCCTCCCGGGTTCAAGTGATTCTCCTGCCTCAGCCTCCTGAGTAGCTGGGATTACAGGCAGGCGCCACCACGCCCGGCTAATTTTGTAGTTTTAGTAGAGATGGGGTTTCACCATATTGCGCAGGCTGGTCATAAAATGGAATATTAAAAGGTGTTTAGCTGTAAAAGAAAAATGCTTTAAATGTAATGCTAAAAACAAATGTGTGGAGCTAGAAGTCGGCACAGCGGCTTCCCTGGGAGGAGGACGCGCTGAGTGACAGCGGCTTCCCCGGGAGGAGGACGCGCTGAGTGACAGCGGCTTCCCCGGGAGAAGGACGCACTGAGTGGACGGAGCATGAGGAGCCCTCTGAGGTGCTGGGAATGCACTGCACGTGATCTGGGCAGTAAGGACATGGCTCCTGCATAGGAAACAGTCACACCAGAATTGTATGCTGTGGTGCACACGTTATCCCTGAGGGGAAAATGTTAAATGCAGTGTCGAGAAGAAAGAACAAGATTTTAAAAGCTGTATCCAGAATTTGTATCTTAACTAAATCCAACAAAATACCTAAAGTGGGAGGAAGAGGCAGAAATGCCAACTCAGCTTCCTCTGAGTGGTGGGATTACAGGCAATTTCTTTTTTCTTGTTTTTCAAATACTTTCCAAACTTTTATAATAAGTAAATTATTTTTATAGTTGAAATAATAAATGTGCTTAGTTAAACCTGAGCATGGGCTGGGCGTGGTGGCTCACACCTGTAATCCTAGCACTTTGGGAGGCTGAGGTGGGCAGATCACCTGAGGTCAGGAGTTCGAGACCAGCCTGGCCAACATGGTGAAACTCCATCTCTACTAAAAAGACAAAAACCAGCCAAGCGTGGTGGCGCACACCTGTAATCCCAGCTACTCAGAAGGCTGAGGCAGGAGGATCACTTGAACCCAGAAAGTGGAGGCTGCAGGGAGCCAAGATCATGCCTATTGCACTCCAGCCTGGGCGACAGACAGAGCGAGACTCCGTCTCAAATAAATAAATAAATAAAACCCCAACATTCCTGAGCATGGACTCTGGGATGAGCCACACTGTGACGCGTCCCCAGTCCCATCCACATCCTGGTTGGGGGCAGAACAGCCACTACCAGCCCCGGGTCCCGTGCCTCTGCTGAGCTGGCAGGACACAGAGCGCTCACCGTCTTCCCTGAGGGCGCGTCCCACTCGCCCCTGCGCACCACGCCGAAGGAGCCATCGCCCAGCTTCTCCAGGAGGTGCAGGTCCTTCTCCCCAATGAGGCAGGTGAGGCTCTGCAGGGCCCCCTCCCCTGCTGGGCCAGGGGCCGGCGAGGTCTTCCGGAAGGTGCTCTGAGAGTGATGAGGGGGGAACTCAGCCTCCAGTCGCTTTCCACTGAACACCTGTTTGAAGGCAGCCGGGGGCCAGATGGAATCCAACACCCCAGGGTCAGTCCCTCAGTCCCACCCTGCTGGGTCCACCTGGTGATCCCTGGCTTCGGCTTCCAGACAGGTCCTGGCTTTGCCAAACTGCCAGTGGGGCAGCGGCTGGAGGCCCACACTCCGTCCAGGGCACACCCCCAAATACGAACCCAAAGGCTGACGCTGGCCTCAAGGAGGGTACCAGAAAAAGACCGACAGGCATGCAGCCTGTGGCTGAGCGGCCCCACACCCAGCTGTGCGGACAGGGAGGGCACCACCCAGCCAAGGTCCCAGTCTCCTCCCAGTCCTGCCCCGCCCTCCCTTCCTGCACCCGCCGCCCCGCAGACTCCAGCCCTAACCCGGGTCCATGGCGCGGGAGCCGCAGGGGCCCTCCACAAACACCTCCTTGTCCATTTTTAGCCCTGGCCCCTTCTCTGGCCTGACCATTTGGTGCTGTCTGTCTCCACCCTCACCAGGGAGTCGGCTGCCCTTCATCCTGCCCAGGGGAGAGGATAATTTTAGTCTGAGGTTGAACCGTGAGTGTGTGTGTGGTTCAGATGAAGCTAGTCCTTGCTGGGGAGGGGCCTGGGAAGATAGCTGGGTCTCTGGAGGGGCGCCTAGAGCTGAGGGCTGAGACAGAAGGAAGAGTGGAGGAGACTCGGAAGCCAGGGTAGACAGTGAGGGGGCCGAAGGTCAAGGGACAGAAGAAAGGAGACCATGAGGGTCAACGCTGGCCGCATCAGTCTGACTTGGCGGCCTCCACTGAGGCACCCACAGCCTTGGTTCCAGCTGCAGATTCTTGCCAGTTTGGGTCTCACGCCCCCAAAGCTAGTGGATCCTGATCCGTCCAGGCCAGGGTGCCTCTAATCTGAGGGCTTCTTCTGGCCTCTGCCCTGTGCTTCCTTCCAGTAACTAGAATTCCTTATGTTTGCAAGCAATGTTCGGGTTACAAGACCCTCCACAGCCATTATCTCCGGTGCCTCCTACAGCCCTGGGAGGTGAGTTGGGCAGTGGGGCCCGGCATCATTTCACTGAAGACACAACAAAAATCTGGAGGCCACTGACTGCCCAGGGACCTATCAAGAGCCAGTGGCAGATCCAAGACCCCTAAATCTCAGCACCCCTAAATCTCGGCAAACCACGCTGCTCTCTTCTCCTGCCTCCACCATCCCGACACTACTCATCCTTCCCTAAAACCCGGGCAAAGGACCAGGACAGTGTTCCCAGAAAAAGCCACAGGATCCCAAGAGACAGCCCCTTTGCCAGATTGCAGCCAGGAAAATCTCTGCTGCCCAATCCCACTCCAGCTGTTCGGCCCTGCCCACCCCCCAACCCAGCCCTGAGGCCAGACGCGGGGAGGAAAGGCCAGGGCTGGCTCACTTCCTCTCTCATTGTCTTCCAGACAATGGGCAAAGTTCCACTGAGTCAGACCAGGGACTCACTACGCCACAGACCCAAATTAGGACAAGGTGTGGGGAGAGGTGGGGACAGGCTGTGGGGAAGGAAGCTGTCAGCAGGGACAGACGACCAGAGAAACCCAGAGATTAGAGAGGGCCGGGGAGGAGGGAAGACAAGCAAAGATGTTCTGGGTCCAGACGGGTCCCTCACCCCACGCTGGACACTGGCCTCAACGCTCAGACACAGCAGGGCTCAGTGAAGGCACACTTGTCAATGAGCTCCTGTTCCAGGTGTGCCGAGGGGCTGTGAAGGCCTCACCCACACAGGCTGCTAGCGTGTCCATATCTGGCGGAGACAGACACTTAGCCCGGCAGCTCTACAAGTGCGCTGCCCGATAAGACCCTGGATGCGGGGGTCCTGTACAAAGTGCCAGGGGAACGGCGAGATTTGACCTGCCGGGGAGTTGGGGAAGGTTCCCAGGACCGGAAGCACAGGGGGGCGTTCGAGCCTGCCACCCTCGCACCTCCTCACCCACCTTACTCATCCAGGACTTGCGTTTGCACAAGGCCTTCCTCCTCTTCACAGCCTCCCACAGCCGCCGCTGGCCTGCAGGGAGGGTGGGGAACCCCGTGCTGTGAAGGCCGCCGTAGCCCCTGAGAGAGGCTGCTGCCTGTGGTCCCCTCGGGGGTGCGTCTGCCACTAGACACCACCCAGCACAGTGACACCAGGGAAGTCAACCCCAGCTAACCCGGAGCCTCAACTGACCAGAGGTCTCTGCGCTCCACTTCCTGGCACTGGCTCTCCAACTGGGTGAAGGTGTTTAACCAAAAACTTGAAGCCATGGGCTTCTCCCAGGTCTCAGGAAAAATCAAGGCAATGAACAGAATTTTCTCAATGTTGAGGTTTTTTTCCCTCCGTAAAATCTTCTTATGCTACTAGCATCGGACACCAACTATCCAGGCCTAAAGTAGCACAAGTCAATGTCTAACTTAGCACATTACTACCTATTTAGCTATTGTAACAAAGTCAGTGTCTAACTTAACACATTATTACCTAGTTAGCTATTTTAACTTGAAAGCCCTAATACGTTTCTAATGTTTTATGAAGAACATCATGAGTTTTAGATGCTACAACCCCCACTTTCAGGAAAAATATGAAGATAAGCGTTGAACTCAAATCAGAGCAAACCTGTGTGTGTGCGTGCGTGTGTGCACATGCGTGTGCGCACGTGTGCGTGTGCGTGCGTGCATGTGTGTGTGCGTGCATGTATGCCTGTGTGTGCGCGTGTGTGCACATGTGCGTGCATGTGTGCGTGTCTGTGTGCGCAGGCGTGTGTGTGCATGTGTCCGTGTGCATGTGCACCTGCGTGTATGCATGTGCGTGTATGCCTGTGCGTGTGCATGTGCACCTGCGTGTATGCCTGTGCGTGTGCATGCGTGTGCGCATGTGAGACAGCGAGAAAGAGAGCGCGAGCGCAAATCAGCAAACCATCTGAGAGTGAGCATTCTCCCTACAGATCTCTGGACATGGACCCCTGCAGTATTCAGAATGACGAGAACAGACTCAATTTGATGCTTATGAAGGAGGGGCAATGCAGTACACTCTACGTGAGAACAGAATGGGGCATGGAGTGACTCCTGTGTAGCCAGCTTTAGGGAAGGCCTCACTCTCCTCAAACTCCAATTCACCTTTACAACTGCCAACTGTTCTCATCACACATCAGCACCTACTGATGTCCCTCCTGCTCCCTCAGGGCTCTGGGACAGACAGAGTTCTCAGCCTGCTCCACCTCAGGGCTCTGGGACACAGAGAGTTCTCAGCTGCCCCCCGTGCACTGAGTGGTCCTGAGGACAGAGGATGGAAAGGTTCAGGGACGAGACAAGCCAAGCCAACATCCCACCTACCAGGCCGGCCCATGCCGATCTTCTCCAGGTCATCATTCTTGACGTACTCAAAGTGGGACAGGCGGGTGACATTGAGGTCGTCTCGGAGCCGCAGGAAGTACTGTTGCAGCTGCACCTCGGACAGCAGCTCCAGCAGCCAGCCTGTGCCCTCCTCTGGCTGCATGCTGCCGCCTCCCAGCCTCTGTGGGGAGGGAGGAGTGGCTCAGGGACAAGGGTTGTGGGGGGACAACAGGGGCCTGCCCGAGTGACCTGGGCTCACCTTCATCCCACTACACGGCCACCTGGAAGGGCTCACACCACCTTCTGACTCCCGAGAGAAGCTACCGAGAACTGCCTGGACCCACGTCCCCTATTCCTGCCAGCCACAGGGCACAATTAGGGCGACGGAGATACAGCCCTGGCCCTGGAGTCAGGAGTCAGGGTCTTGCTCCTGAAATGTGATCTGTGGCCGAGTGACCCAAGACCAACCCCTCTGTGCTCATGTTCCTCACCTGCTCGAAGTTCCTAGGGGCCGAAAGCCCTGGAAAATCTTTTAAAAAAACAGCGGTCTCTCCGGGAACATCGACGTGTGCTTACTCCTAACGTTTGATAAAAATCTCTGCAGGGTGCAGTGTGCCCTGAGGCCCATCTATGGGCTCCTCAGATGTGATGGAGAAAACTCTCAGGGTCAGATGAGCTCTAAGCTAAGTTCCTCCCAGTGCCTGACCACGCCAGCCTCTCCTAACAACCCAAAGACCCCTCCATGGGCCACCACTCAAGTGCCTGCAGGGCCACAGCAAGCAGAACACGAGAGGGAGGGGTGAGGCCTGGGGTGGGCCTGCAGACACCCGCGAACAGGGAGCTCAGATCCCATCAATGGTTGTCACAAGAGACCATAGCCCAGTGTTGTCAAAGCTTTCCATTTTTTCAAGAAATAAAAGAAATCTCCATTTAAATCACCACTAAAGTTTGTTTGGAAAGGTAATATATGCACATGGTAAAATATTCAGAAGGCACACTGAGCCACGAATCTCACTCCCTCCCCAACTGCTCAGCCACCCAGCTCCCCAGGAGCTGCCAGTGACGCCTTCTGCGGACCCTTCAGACTCTGTTGTCCCACACAAATATTCACGCATTAACCATGCCATTCTGTTCCTTGATTTCACTTAATATTCGTCTTTCTCCTGACTTTTTAACAATGCTGAATAGTTCAGATCTGAAACGCACACACACGCACACACAGCGTGTGGGCCAAAGCACACTGCAGGCCACGATCAGCCAATGGTGCCGGAGAGTGACCTCTGACCTACACTCTCCTGGGCCCAGATAAAGAAGCTGGTGGCACCTTCAAAGCTAAGCAAGCGGATCCACCGCACAGCAAACCCATCCCTGTCTGCGTAAGGAATGTCAGAGCTGAGGGCGTGGCCAGGCTAGCCCCCCACCCATGCTCAATCCCCAAAGAGGAAAACAGGCAAGAGAAAAAAGGCCAGCTGCCCGGCTGGGGACCAAGCCATCCCTCTCCCCCACTCAGTGGTGGCCTCCTCCCCAGCTCCCATCACAGTGGGCAGCACTCAGAGAAGAAGGCACACACAGCCCGGGCCCAGCGTGAGCCTCCTGCCCCCACAGTTCCCAGTGGCCCTGCCAACACAGTGACAGTTCCGACTTTTTCAGGCAGCTCAGGGAAGCACAAAGAGCAACAAAGGGGAATGAGAAACCCTCAGTTCAAATCCTGGCTCTTCCACCTCGGCGACCGGGCCAGGCAGCTGGCCAGCCGGGTGGTTTCCAAACTGAAAGATGTAACCCTTTACTGGAGCGGTTCTCATGAGGCTGCACAGCCCCCTGTGGGACAGTTTTGGTTGACACAACATTTGGGGGGGCCTTAGTGACATTCAGTGGGTGGTTTGGGGACAAGAGCGTGAGCTAGCCTGCAATGCATAGGACATTCTCGCCCTGTCCCAAATCCCACACTACTCAATTCATGAAGGTGTTTATGATGGTGCAAACCTAGAATATGATCCCACTTTACATATAAACAAGAAAGTACTTTTACAGTTTTTTTTTTTTTTTTTTTGAGACAGAGTTTCACTCTGTCACCCAGGCTGGAGTATAATGGTATGATCTTGGCTCATTGCAAACTCAGCCTCCCCGGTTCAGGCAATTCTCCCACCTCAGCCTCCCAAGAAGCTGGGATCACAGGCACCCGCCACCATGTCCAGCTAATTTGTTGGCCAGGCTGGTCTCGAATTCCTGAGCTCAAGTGATCCATCCACCTGCCCTGGCCTCCCAAAGTGCTGGGATTACAGGCGTGAGCCACTGCTCCTGGCCTTATGGTTTTAATATAAAATAAATTTTCCTGGAATGAAACTACTGTGTAAACTTAAGGGAAAATGGACTTTGCTTTATTCAGAACATAGCAGAAGTCCACTATTTGCAAAAACATCAGTGAAGGCAACCCCCTCTCATTATTTCAGAACTCCCCCTGTCCGCACTTGCAGATGCTGCCTTCACGGTGTTTCCACCTGAGGTCTGAGGATCTGACTCCTCACTACGCTGCCTAGGTTACTAACGTATTAGGATACATAAAATATTATTACCTTCCTCTTATGTCTCTTTATATTGGAGTTCCCACTGTGTTGCCTGTTTCACTGTACACAGGTTAACACGTTAATATAACAGGTCATATATTTCTATTAACTCTATTAAAGACGGGTAACAATAAAAATAACATCTAGGCTGGGTGTGGTGGCTCAGGCCTGTCATCCCAGCACTTAGGCTGAGGTGGGCGGATCACCTGAGTTCTAGACCAGCCTGACCAACATGGAGAAACCCCGTCTCTACTAAAATTAGAAAATTAGCCGGGCGTGGCGGCACGTGCCTGTAATCCCAGCTACTCAGGAGGCTGAGGCAGGAGAATCACTTGAACCCAGGAGGCAGAGGCTGTGGTGAACCAAGATCGTGCCATTGCACTCCAGCCTGGGCAACAAGAGCAAAACTCCATCTCAAAATAAAATAAAATCCGACACTTCAACTGCACTTACTGTATGCAAGGAACAGTTCTAAGTATTAAGCTGTATTCATTTATCCTCAACAAAATCATCTGTTTACAAAACGAGGCGTGGGGTTTAAGAGGACCGGGCGCCGCGGCTTGCCGGAAGCAAGCCCAGAGGCGCACTGGGAGTCACGGGCCTAGGCAGCGTCTCCCCTCGGCCCGGCCACAGCCACGGCCCGGCCACTGCTGCCCTGTCCCTGGAGCAAAGTGATCCCACCCCGTCCAGGGCTCAGCCTCAGGATGGGGGCTCCTAGTCTCCCACAGGGCGAGCAGTCTCCAGGCCCCCTCTTCTTCCTCCCACCACCAACTCCCAAGGATCCAGGCCCCCTCCTCTAGGCTCCTGAAAACAGCTCAAAGCCATGCCCCGGGTGGTCAGGGCTGGGGGAGACCCAGAGGCCCCTCCCCTGAAGCTCTTCAGAAAGCACAGCCCGGCCTGTTCCCTCTCCCTGAAACACCAGCTAATGCACCTCTGCTCAGCTGTGCACTCCCCTCCATGCTCCCTGACCCAGCAACAGCGCAGCTCTGCACAGGGATGCGCGTGGGAGGACCGGCAGGAACTCCGGGATCCCGGTGAGGGAAGCAGTCAGGGTGACTCCACAGGGGTCCACCTCCCCTCTAAGTCCCCCACCAGCCCAAGCTTCTTTGTGCAGCACAGGGCATGGCTGCAGCTCCTCCCGAGTTCAAACACTCTCCAATTCTGCATGGGCCTGGCCCCCAGCACCTCGTGAGGTCTGCACACCTGTGTCCGTCACTACTCTGTGGCCATGCAAACACACAGGCCAACAAGAATGAATGCAGCAGCCGCAGGAGAGGCCGCTTGGCCCGGGACCCCCGTCAAGGCCTCACTGGCGGGGTCCCTCAGCCGCTCCCAGTCTTGCTCTCTGCCTCTCAGTCAAGCGCTGGTGCTGAGGAGCCCAGCCAGTCCCCAGCAGTCCAGCCCCTGCCCCCCACTCACTGTGTACAGGCGTCGCCGCAGTCTGGCCAGGAGAGGGAAGGAGAGCTCCAGGTCAGGGAACCGACGTGCTGCCGGCATCTCCACGCAGCGGGACCCCCCTGAGCAGTCACTGGGGATCCGGCGGCCTCGGCTCCGGAGCTTCGCACTCTGCCCAGGAGCCCCCCAAATCCCACACCAGGGGTGGGGAAATGAGGAAGAACGGGGTGCGCTCCTCCGCTCTGCTGCAGGCTCAGCTGGGTTTGCACAGCTGGCCAGTCTGGCAGGGAGCGGAGGAGCTTTCCTCACGCTGGCTGCAGCCGGGATCCTCTGTCCTGTTTCTGTCTTCTCTCCAGGGCAGTGGTCACAGTCCAGCCCTACTCCCCGGCTTCCCCACCCGACTGCCCGCCTGCCCTCCCTCTTGCCTGCCTCTCTCTCTCTCTCCCTCCCTCCCTCCCTCCCCAGCTGAGCAGCTCTGACACTGGCTGAAAAAGGACCTTTCTGAATCACTGCCAAGAGGGCAGCAGGAATGGGGGGGACTCTTCCTCCCAGCCACCCGCACTGGCCCCCCTGCCTCCCCATACACAAGGCTCCTGTCTCTGGCTTCTACCCCAGCCCTCACAGTTGCAGACAACTCCTGGGACTTTAGGGTGGGGGCTATGTGACTCAAACAGCATGTACAAAGCAGGGCTGTGGACTTCCACATGGGCTTGTGTGGGAACATGGGGACTAACACACAGCCTGAGTGAGAGGCTTGGGCCCCAGAGGCCCTGCTGGGCCCTGCAGATGACTCCTCAGAGACCCTCCCCCACCCCCCAGTCCCAGCCTTGGCTGGGCGTCTCCTGGCTCAGACCCTAATGTGGCCCTGTTACCCTGGTGCCCGACAGAAATAGGAGGCCGGCAGCCTGCCAGAGTGGGGCAGTCCAGCCAAGAGCAAGGGTAGGGTGGGGTAAGGATCCCCACCCCCTCCCCGGGGTGGCCTTGTCTGCTGCCCAAACACCCAGGGTGCCTCCTACCCAGACCAGGTGGCCAAGTTCCCAAACCCCCTCAAAACAAACAAATATGCCCTGAGACTCCTGCTGGGACGCCCCCACCCCAAAGCTGTAGGATGTCTCCTGTATAATGCCCCCGACACAGACCACAGCCTCAGATTAAGGGGCCTAGAGACACTCCATCAAGCCCGCATGGGGCCCCCATGTTTCTAGAACTGACAAATGATCTCTCTGGCCCTCTTCAAAGGGTGCCAGCTGCTCTCACACCCCTCGCTACGGCCCCCAGACACACCTGACAGCTGCAGGAAGCCCTCTCCAGCTCCCCAGGCGCCCCCCCCTCCCCGCTGAGCCATGCCTAGGGAGCCCGTTTCTTGCACACTGCTCTCTTGTCCCTGTCCAGCTGGCCACCAGCTCAGGGAGCCTCAGCTGGCTGGAGGGGTGGGCAGCTGGGGAGCAGGGCTTTGGGGACTCAGCATCCCAGGGCCTCTCCCAGCGCTTGACCTCCCTGATGATGCCAAAAGGGATAGCCATTTCCTGGTCTAACTCCAGGAGGTGGGGAGGACACCCCAACTTCAGTCCCTCTTCCTCATCCCCCTGCCATCCACCCCACAAAGCTCCTGGAGATAGCAGGTGTGGACTGAGTGGGGGCTGAGGTCAGGTGGACAAGGTCAGGCCTACGTGACACTGGAGCTGACTTTTCCCCAAACCTTGGCTGACTGTGCCCTTGCATCAGAGAAGTCTACAGCCTACCCTGGCACCAAGCATGCCTGGAAGGAGACCCAGGGACCGGGGCCGGGGAACAATTTAAGCAGGGTTATTCCCTCTACTTCAAAATGGGTCTGCTGGATCAGAATGGCCAGATTAAAAACTCTAACGTCCCCAGAAATATGTGTCTCAAAGTCGTCAGAACCCCATGCCTGACCCTCCCTTCCTTGGATGTCCAGTAAGAACAAGACCTGTAACTGGCCCAGTAATCCAGCTGCGGGAAGAAGCAAAGTATGTGCGGGTCAGAGCCAGGCCAGCTCCTGAAACCCCCCTCCTTTTTTTTTTTTTTTTTTTTTTTTTGAGAGTCTTGCTCTATCGCCCAGGCTTGAGTGCAGTGGCGTGATCCTGGGTTCAAGTGATTCTCCTGCCTCAGCCTCCCGAGTAGCTGGGATTACAGGCACCTGCCACCATGCCCAGCTAATTTTTTTTTTTTTCCGCCATGTTGGCCAGGCTGGTCCCAAACTCCTGACCTCAGCGTCCTGGTCTCAGGTGATCTGCCCGCCTCGGCCTCCCAAAGTGCTGAGATGACAGGCGTGAGCCACCGCGCCCGGCCCAGCCCCCTTTCTCCTCCCCAGGAAAACAGCCAGACCTTAAGCCCCAACGCTCCCCCGAGTCCCCCCTTTCTCCTGTCGGCTACTGCCCTCTGTCGGTCGGGAGAGGAAGTCTTTCTCTCCAAGGGGAAGGGAAGCTGCCCCATCCATCAACACAGTGACCATATTTTCAAAAGCAAACAAGGACATCTGGCTTGATATTCATATTCAAAAGGCCAGTAAATGGGAATGCCCAGGACATACAGACACAGTTCTCCTAAAAGACTGAACCCCAATCCTAGCAGTGCTTCCTGGACTCCCTTGGGGCATGGAAGACAGCCCGGCGGGCAGCTTTTTGGGGTCCCAGGGGATCCATGCACAGAGGCAGATGCCAGCATCACTAAGTCACCACCGCCACACCCACATAAACACACCGCTCTCTGTCCCCTGGCCCAGGAGCAGACACCCTCACTCCTGAGGCTGCCGCAGAGGGCAGGGCTGGGCCCGGCTCACAGCAGACGAAGGGGTCTGGTGCCCAGGTATCTGGCTATCCCCAGCCTTCCCCATTACCTGCGGTCCCTCCTCGCCCCCAGCCAGGCGCTGGTAAGCAGATCTCTCCCCCATGGAGCCCAAAATCCCAGTGGCTGCGGTCAGGGAGAGAAGCAGCGCCCGCAGCCCCCGCCCCGCAGCGGCACCGGCAGCGTCACTGCCCTGCGTCCTGGGGGGGCCGGGCGTCGAGCATCCTCCAGAAGGAGCGCAGGGCCGCTACTGCGTCTCAGCCCCGGGGGAGGCCCCAGTCTGTGACCCCCGCCCCCCACAGCCTCCCACAGCCTCATCCGCCGTCGGCCGGCAGCCGGGTGGTCGCGCCCCTCCTCCTCCTGCGGGCTGCGGCCATTCCCTCCTGCAGCCCGTCCGAGCTCCGTTACTCCTCTCCGCGGCGCTGCTCCCACCCTCTCCCAGCGAGACAGCTGTGCCAGCCCCGGGCTGACCCCCACCGAGAGCCGGGGCTCTGCCTTCGCCGGCCGCGGAACCGGGCTCCACTCAGCCCTCGGCCCGCCTCCAGGGCCCCAGAGCCACCAACTGGGGCCTCGGGGATTCACGAGCCCCCCGTATTCACGGTAAGGGGCCAGCCCTCCGACTCCATCTGAGACCCCTCCTCCTAGGCGTCCCGGGGCCTGCAGCCCAACCCGCCCCCAGCCTGCCCCGGCGGCCGCTCTGCTCCCAGAACGCCCGGCGCCCACCTGCCCCGCAGCTCGGCCCTGAGCTCAGCCGGCTCCGCGCCGCCTCCCAGCGTCCGCCCCACGCGCAGGCCACGCCCCCCGCCCCGAGGCCTCCCGCGGCCGATTCCCCGCGCGCCACTCCCGCAACGCCGCACGCGCTGTGCGCTGGGCACGCACTGACCTCCCTGACTTCAGAGCGGTTACACGAGGGCCCGGACTCCTGCTGAAAAGCCGCCCCAACACAGGCCCACGCGGGGGTGCCGCGCCCAGCACTGGCGCGAGGCCATCGCCGGCACAGGAAGTCCCAGGGCAGAGGCTCTTCCTCTCCCCCGGGGCCCCAAGGCACCACTTCTCATTCTGGTGGCATCTGAAGCAGCCACTGACTCTTTAGTACCGGGTATTTAGGGCTGAGCTCAGGGCACCCTCTCTGGGTTGGGGCAGAGAGACAGATGCTGCGACCTCTCCTCCCCACGCAGCATCAAGGCTGAGCCAGACCCTGCTAGGGCACTAGGTGGGGCTCCCCCTAAGGCCCACTCTCCTCACACAGCCCCTTCCCCACCCCGAGCACACCAGGGTAGGCGGATGACTGCCGGCGAGGCCCCCAAACGCCTGGTTCTATGCTGTGCAGAAGCGGGCATCTTACTGCAGCTAAAGGCACACACTAGTCTTGGGAGTAGCTGCAAAGTGGGAGGCTGTAGAAGGCAAGGCAGAGAATACCAGGCCCCTCCCTTCTTGCCCTGGCTGGATAAAGGATCTGATCCAAACCCGCTTTCTCCCTGCCTCACCTCCCCCTGTAAATCTCTTGCGTCCTAGTACCATCCTAAGACATCCACAGGATCCAAACTACCTCTAGGATTTCGGGAATCCACCCCACGTGTACACCCCCTCTGCTCTTCACTTGTCTCTTTACATCTCCACCCTGCAGAGCTAAAGGAAACAAGAGGCTGGAAACCAGCCCAGCTCTGCTGTCCATTCCCCTCTCCAGCCTCTCCAACTGCATGCAAAGTGACAAATCCACACCAAGGCGCAGACAGGACAGGCAATTTCCGGCCAAGAGGGTTTTTCCAAAACAATCTACCGTATTCTCAGGAATATACGCCAACCCTACCTCCCAGGCGGCCCTCTCCCACCTCCACCTCCCTCTTCTCCAAGCCCTAAAGGAAAAAAAGAACATACTGAAGAAGAGAAGGGGGCTTACAGCTCCTCCCCCAGCCAGAGGATTATCTTGCTTCCACATGTCAGCCCCACCAAGTTTGGTCAGCCTTAACTCACCCCTCGGTGCGCAGAGCCCAAGCTTCTGGAGCAAGGCCAGGCTGGGTGCCCTCAGAACCTCATCCCAGAGGAACCTGCACCAGGCAACCCTGCACCTTCAGGTCAGCTGGGCCTGACATCACACTGGTCTGGGGAGGAGGCTGGCCAGAGCCCAAGAAAGAAGAGGGAGTGATTCAGACACACGCCATGACTGTCCATACTCTCTCCATCCCCAGGACACAGGGGCCCACTCCCTCCCAGGGGGCCTGGCAGCTGAGGTCCTGAGGGCAGGCAAGGCTGTGTCTGCTGGCAGTGCTAGGCCCATGGTCCAGCCCTGAAGCCTCTTCACCCCCACATGTTCTTTGTTTGTTTGAGATAGGGTCTCACTGTGCCCCCAGACTGGAGTGCAGTGGTGTGATCTTGGCTCACTGTAACCTCTGCCTCCCAGGCTCAAGCAATCCTCCTGCCTCCATCTCCTGAGTAGCTGGGATTACAGGCGTGCACTATCACACCCAGCTAATTTTTTGTACTTTTTGTAGAGATGAGGTTTCGTCATGTTGCCCAGGTTGGTCTCAAACTCCTGGGCTCCAGCATTCTGCCAGCCTTGTTCTCTCAAAGTGCCAGGATTGCAGGCATGAGCCACTGCGCCTGCCCACCCCCACCCCGCCCCCAGCTTCTTAACTGTTGGTATTTCCTAAGACTTTTGAACTCATGTTTCCTTCTATTCTCCACTGATGATCTGCTCCCTGGGGTCACCTACGCCTCCAGGGGCTCCTGTTACCACCATGTGCTGTCTCCATTCCTGAATTCCTGTGGTCCCAGACCCACGCTTCCAGACATTTACAGGGCAGCTCCGCCAGGAAGCTGCACAGGTACCACATACTGCATATCCAAACTGGGCTCAGCATCACCCCTCAAACTCTGCTTCTGCGCTCCTGTATCCTGCTGAAAACATCACGAGCCAACACCAGCCACCCGAGGTAGAAACCACACCCCACCACGGACCCCCAGCCAAGACTCCTCCTCCTCCCTCTACCTTCTCCACCAGGCACACCAGTCCAGCTGCTTCAACCACCTCAGAATTCCTCCCAATGGTGACAGTGAGATCAGGAGTCAGACAGATGGGGGCTGAAATCCTGACTCTATCACGCTCCAGTTGGGCAACTTTTGAGCAAATAACCTCTAAGCCTCAATTTCCTCATCTGTAAAGTGGGGATAAACAGAATCTCCTTCATAAAACTGTCATGAAGAGTCAAGCACAGCACCTGGCTGCCTACTGTTACTGTTACCGGCTGGCACGCAGGCCCTTCCCTCAGTCCTGAAGGCCCAATCCCCTGCTGGCACACAGGCCCTCTGCGCTCCACTCCTCACCTAGTTCCCCACCTCTCTCTCTTAGCATTCCCTTCAAATGTCTCTATGTCCCAGCCAAGTGTTTGCCCTTCCCTATGGGGTTCTTGTTTTTTGTTTTTAAAAGACTGGGTCTTTCTCTGTTGCCCAGGCAGGAGTGCAGTGGTGTGACCATGGCTCATTTTAACTTTGAACTCCTTGGCTCAAGTGACCCTCCCACCTCAGCCTCCTGAGTAGCTGGGATGATAGGCACTAGCCACCATGTCCGGATGCCCTTTAATGTTAATGTCTGCGGCCGGGCCCGGTGGCTCACACCTGTAATCTCAGCATTTTGGGAGGCCGAGGCAGGTGGATCACCTGAGGTCAGGAGTTTGAGACCAGCCCGACCAACATGGTGAAACCCCGTCTCTACTAAAAAATATAAAAATTAGCTGGGCGTGGTGGTGTGCACCTGCGGTCCCAGCTACTCGGGAGGCTGAGGCAGGACAATCACTTGAATCCAGGAGGCGGAGGTTGCAGTGAGCCAAGATCGTG
>NW_026652937.1:0-19749 GCF_009828535.3 Hylobates moloch
GAGGAAAGGAACCAGGCCTCAAGGGAGGGTGTGACTCTAACCGAGTCTGATTTGGAGGAAAGGAACCAGGCTTCAAGGGAGCCTGCGAATCTAGCTAAGTCTGAGTAGTAGGAAAGGCACTGTGCCTCAAGGGAGCGTGTGACTCTATCTGAGTCTGATTAGGAGGAAAGCAACCAGGCTTCAAGGCAGCCTGTGACTGTAGCCAAGTCTGATTAGGAGGAAAGGAACCAGGCCTCAAGGGAGCCTGTTACTCTAACTGAGCCTGATTAGGCGGAAAAGGACCAAGCATGAGAAAACCAGGCTGTGGAGGGATAGTGTTGAGGGCCTCATTACCAGGCTGAGAATTGAAAGCCTCCTCTCTGGGCTCTTCAGATATCAGAGCCTCTGTACCGGGCTGCATGGAAACAATTTATAGCCTCGTTTTCACGCTGCCTGATCTCATATTCTGTCTGCAGGGCAGCAGCGTTGAGAGGATGAGGAGAGGCAGGAGGGTCCAGGACCAATGGCTGTTGGTATGTTTCAGCTGAGTTTTGCTGGTTGGGGGAAATAAGTTCATTCAGGTCAGTTAAAAGATCATAAAGCGACAACGGGGGTGCTGTAACCTCTTGCGTAGGTGGTGGCGCCACAGGCATGTCAGAGTGGAAGTCCACCTGTGAAATTATGGTCTCAATTTGTGCAGTATCCTCAGGGGAAAGAGAACTGAGAAATCTTCGACCTCCTCAGGGAGAGGAAAGAGGGATCAGTCTCCATGTTGTCCTCCTGAGTCTGTAAGGAGTCTAGGACAGAGCGAACCAAAGCCCAGATTGACCAAATGGTGGGTGGAATAAAATGTCCCCCTTTATGAGCAATTTTGAATTGTTGGCCTATCTTTAAGTTCTAAAGTTCCCTCAGTCAGAAAACAAGGGCAAATAAGATTTACAACTGCAAATAGTTCAACTAACTTTTCAGTAGAAAATTAAACCCCTCCTTAAGAGTTTTTATAAAATTTAAATAAGCCGAGTACTTAGTACTGGCTTATACCATGGTGTCCCCAGAATACTCTGAGTGCTCACGCTTACCACCAAGCTTACTAACAGCAATCCTCAGGAATCTCTCATTTAAATCCTCCGCTGAATCCCGCACTCAGGGTGCAACTTCACACAGCGATGGAGAGCCCCACATCAGAGCGCCAGATGTAGGGTCCAGCCCCACAGGGTCGGTGGGTTTTCTCCCCATGTGCGGAGATGAGAGATTGTAGAAATAAAGACACAAGACAAAGAGATAAAAGAAAAGACACCAGGGCCCGGGGGACCACTACCACCAAGACGTGGAGACCAGTAGTGGCCCCGAATGCCAGGCTGCACTGATATTTATTGGATATAAGACAAAGGGGCAGGGTAAAGAGTGTGAACCATCTCCAATGATAGGTAAGGTCACGTGGGTCACGTGTCCACTGGACGGGGGCCCTTCCCTGCCTGGCAGCCGTGGTAGAGAGAGGAAAGAGAGAGACAGCTTATGCCATTATTTCTGCATATCAGAGACTTTTAGTACTTTCACTAATTTGCTCCTGCTATCTAAAAGGCAGAGGCAGGTATACAGGATGGAACATGAAAGCGGACTAGGAGTGTGACCACTGAAGCACAGCATCACAGGGAGACACTTAGGCCTCCAGATAACTGCGGGCTGGCCTGACTGATGTCAGGCCCTCCACAAGAGATGGAGGAGTAGTCTTCTCTAAACTCCCCCAGGGAAAGGGAGACTCCTTTTCCCAGTCTGCTAAGTAGCGGGTGTTTTTCCTTGACAGTGACACTACCGCTAGACCATGGTCTACTTGGCAACAGGCATCTTCCCAGACACTGGTGTTACTGCTAGACCAAGATGCCCTCTGGCGGCCCTGTCCAGGCATAAGAGAAGGCTCACACTCTTGTCTTCTGGCCACTTCTCACTATGTCCCCTCAGCTCCTATCTCTGTATGGCCTGGTTTTTCCTAGGTTATGATTGTAAGGTATTATTATGTTGGAATAAAGAGTAACTGCTACAAACTAATGATTAATGATACCCATATATAATCATGTCTATGATCTAGATCTAGTATAACTCTTCTTATTTTATTATACTGGAACAGCTCATGCCCTCGGTCTCTTGCCTTGGCACCTGGGTGGCTTGCTGCCCACACAGGCAGTCGTGCCATTCACTGAAAAGCAGAAGCCAAACGGAAACCAAAGCCTAATCAAGTGTTTTAAACACATCAGGTTTGAAATGCCTATGAAGCACCCAAGTGGAAATGCTGAGTAGGCAGCCGGGCTCCAGGTATCAATCTAGTCTGGGAACTGAGTTTGGAAGACACCAGCAAACATCAAGCCACCAATGAGGATTAGGTCACCTGGAGATTCCCCATTCTATAGAACAGAGGGCCTGAGACTGACATGGCCAACATTTACACAAGAAGTCTGCCGAGGCTCAATCCAGATCTCAGGCCAGAACTGTTAGGGCAAGAAGCTCCTTGCTTCTAAGAACAGAGCCTGGCCTGGTAGGTGCCATGCTGGTTCCCTGAGGATGACACCTGCTCAGGAATGAAGGCAACATGGACAAAGGTACCAGGCAAGGGACTGGACCCAGGGATACCAGACCCCTGCATCTTCTATACTTCCTCTAACACAGGTGGTCAGCACACTCTTCCACTCCTTATCCAATTTTATCAAAAATAGAGATTAGGGCAATGTGACAAAACAGCATTAAGCACCAAACCATTTGACAGGGATTCCTTTCAAAAGCAAAAACCAGTGTACGACTATATAGCTTCTCCACTAATCTTTGTTACCAACAGCCACTTAATCTAATCCTAAAGACTGAGTACAATATTCTTTCTACAATACTTTGAACACTCACTTCAATTTATAGCATAATTTCTAAATGTACCTCTCTCTCTCTTCTGAAAGAGAACATTTCATCAGAAAACGAATGGGGTCTTTTGCCTATCTGATGGTCTCACACCTTCACAACAGCTACAAATCCTTGGACCAGCCAGAGACAGACCAACTCCAGGGTTCTCTGACAACAGAAGTCCTGGAAACACTCTGCACTCAAAACAAACCCCTATACCACCCCAAGGTAGGGGGATTGTTTCAGGTTGGGGGAGAAGCTAAAAGAAATTGAACCTAAACTCTTCATCAGGAACGTCCAGAGTGGCTTTGGCTCTCCACATAGGGCGAGGCCTGCAGACCCTTCGGCTTTTCTTTCTGGTGGCTCCATCTACAGGTTCCACCTGGGCTGAATAAGCAGCTATCAGGGGGAGAGAAGCAGCATATGTCAGAACTGAATAATAACAGCTAAAATTACCTGTACAGTTATGTTTGCCCATAGAATTCTAACCACTTTGCATTAATTAACTGATTAATTCCTCAAATTTGTAAGGTTGATATTACTATCATCCCCCATTTAGAGAGGTTCAGTAGTTTGCAAAATGTGTTAGTACTACTATGTGGTAGATCCAGGATTTGAACCTAGCTGATCTGGCCCCAGGAATTGCACTCAAACTGTTATGGGATATGCCTTCATTGCTAGTAGAGAAAGCCAAGACACAAAGACATGAGGCAGCTTTCCCCAGCCCAGGAATAGGACCAACATAGGACCATGCTCTTTCCCACTCCTCTCAGGACCTCCCTGCTACTTCCCAGGTTGTCCTGGGAACAGGAGAGACAGGTCCACGCTTTCTGATTCCCTGCTCCCTCAGGCTTCCCTGAGCCCATCTCCTTCCCCCACCAGGCTTGTTGCTCTGGGCCTTCTTCCTTTCACCCCCTACACACTTCCTCCTTAAATTAGGCCTTCCTGAATCAACCAGTGGCTAGCTCCTCACCAGCTCTGAGAGCCCGCAGGGCCTCACGCCATTCGGCTTCCATCTGAGCCCTATAGTCTCCAAACAAGGAGTGCATCAGCTGCCTCTTCCGAGGCAGGGGCGTTCTTTTGCTACGCAGGGTTCGAATTGCTCCAATAGCCTGCTCTTCTGCGAATAAAAATAAAGGACTAGTGAACACCTCTATTACTGACCGCCTACCACCCCACCGCAAAGGCAACAACTCCATAGTCTGCCAGCACCTGCAGGCCAGGCAGTGCCACTGTTCACGTCCCCCAACTCTATAGAAGGGTCCCTTACTCTGTTTCGGGGTGGGTTTCTGCCTCTTGAGGCCCAGCTCCAGTTGCTCCACACACCAAGCCAATTCCTGGGCCAACTGTTGTGCCTGTGATGGATTTGGGGAAGCCGCTGTGAGAGGGCACTGGGAAACCATAGCCCCTGGCCCCATCCCATCCCCCTCCCCGCCTTAACTCCGCGGACCCCAGATCACACGTGCCCGTGGATTCGCGCCCGTGGATTACACCCCTCCCAACTGAAGCCCGCCCTTGCCTGGGCCTCAGCGCTTAAGGGAACTTCTTCTAGGGCGGGTTTCTCTGAGGCCTTCTCGCCTCCATTTGCCACAGAGGCCCTGTTCCGGGTTTTCTTCTTATTCTTTTGTTTTTTCGACGCTGCGCCGCCTTCATCGCCTAATGGGTGCGCTCTGGAGTCAGCGTTACTGCACGTAGGTTGCCCTGGGTAGAGACAGACAGTGGAAGGATTCCGGGCGCTGGAAACCTGGTCGGGAAGCCGGTGTCTGCGGGACGCGCAGGGAGTACCCGGGCCTGGGGCCGCCGCTGCCTCCCCAGCAAGATGTCCTAGGGCCTGAAGAAAGGGGGGGTAGCACGAGGGTCACCGAGAGTCGCCAACAGTGCAAGGCCCAGCCACCCGCGCGTCTTCTCCACACCGCTCACCGCCATTCGCCGCAGTCGCCACCGGAACTATGCGGGGCGCGGAGTCCGACGCCGAATTCCGTTCTCCAGGAACGCGCCTGCGACGCTAGGTTCCGCCGGGCGCGGGCGGTGGAGGGCGGGGCGAGGGCGGGGCGTGGCTGGGGCGGGATGAAGCTGGGGCGAGGCAAAGCTGGGACGGGGCTGGACGGGGCTGGGGCGAATCTGGGACGGGGCTGGGGCGAAGCTGAGACGGGGCTGGGGCGGGGCCTGGGGGTTCCGGGAAGAGGCTGAAGGGGGGTCTCGGAAGGACCCTTGTGAGCGAGTGCTTGCGGGCACTGACAACGTGCCCGGCACCTTTCCGGATAAAAGTCCAAAGCTCTCCACAAGGGTCTGTCCTCTCAAGTCTCACCTTTTGTTGGGGAGGGAAAAGCAAGTAAACAGCACATGAGCAGCTGTGGCGCAGGAGGGTGGTCGGCAAAGACCCCTGTGTAATGGGGAAGAGCGAGGGTCAGGGCGCGGTCGGTTGAGACGTGGAGGCTGGGGTGAGGTCCGAAAGTTGGGAGGGCCCCCGTCATGGGTTTACTTCCGTTCTAACGCAGTGGGAAATCGCTGCAAGATGTAAATCTGAAGAGTGGCATAATCGTAGACGTGTGTTCTGCAGATCTCTCTGCTCTTGTGTAATGAGTGGGACACATGGGGTGGAGGGACGTGGAGGGGTTTCAGAAGCAGACGCGGGAAGAGCCTTGGACAGGATATGGACATGAGGGAGGGTGGCGGTATGGGGGAGAGGGAGAGCCCCATCCCACCACCTCTCTTTTCCTGGATGCTTCCCTCCCACTATACCTTGCTAGAGACCTGGGATCACACACAACACTCGACCCCCACCGAGGGAGGCATGACAACCGAGAGGAATTGCGTAGGGGCTGAGGCGAGGCTGAGTAAGGCTTCAGGAGGGCAACGGGCTATGCCAGGAGGGTGGATTGTGTTGCTTGAGAAGGTTTAAGAGTCCAAGATGTCTGATGATTCCTTTCGGGGACACAGGAGTGGAAAGTGGTGTTTCCTCAGGCGGTGGGTTGGGAAGTGTTAGCTGCCTGGTCTACAAGGTCTCGAAAGGTAAAATTTTGGTCATCACTGATAGTTATTTACTGCAGTGTGACAGATTACCCCCAAAATTCAGCGGATTGGCCGGGTGAGGTGGTTCACGCCTGTAATCCCAACACTTTGGGAGGCTGAGGAGGGAGGATCACGAGGTCAGGAGATCGAGACCATCCTGGCTAACGTAGTGAAACCCCGTGTCTACTAAAAAATACAAAAAAATTAGCCGGGCATAGTGGCGAGCACTTGTAGTCCCAGCTACTCGGGAGGCTGAGGCAGGAGAATGGCATGAACCCGGGAGGTGGAGCTTGCAGTGAGCCAAGATCGCATCCCTGCACTCCAGCCTGGGTGACAGAGCGAGACTCCATCTCAAAAAAAAAACAAAAAACAAAAAAAAAAAAAACAGAATTTAAACGAGCCACGCAGTAAAGGAGATGCGGCATAGAGTAATTTATTACAAAGGAGAAAGAATATTTGGAAAGTTAAGTGCGCAATAGACAGTATACCCTGAGAGAGAGAGGATTCAGGGCCAGCAAAGGTTGAGACAGCAAAGACGCATGAGGGAGACTCCCTTTATGGGGGTCTTACATGATTATTCATAAGGAAGTGGGAAGAGGTGCTACTAGTGAGTATGTTCTGGATGGTCCTCTGAGTGCACATGTGCGGTAGCTGTATGTTCTTACATGCTTGTTCATACAATGCTTGTTGTCATACAATGCTTGTTCTACATGCTTGTATATGATTGTTCATACATGTCACGTCTTTTTAGCATCTTAAATCTCCAACCAGGGCTCTGTTTTTTACTATTATAATGAGTGAAAGGACAGTCTGAGCACAGGTAAAATCAAAATGTACATGCTCTTTGCAGGGGAAATTCCCTACTGAAGATAGTTTTGCTTGAAAGAGCTTAACTACAATGTGAATGCAGAGGCTTATTGTGTTGATTGCACAGTCACCACAGTTGATGCATCCCGAGGACATGGCTACTTCCTTGACTACCTATCCTGCCTCACTTTCAATGCTCTGATTTTATCCACTACCTTCCTGACTCATATGCTTTTTTTGTCTTGACTTCATTTCTATCTTTGTTTTTAAATCCCCCATATTAGACTTAATTCCATTTACAGTCAGTGTTTTCAAATATACAACTTTTGTTCTTCTTAGAGTCCATGTCTCACTCTGTCACCTAGGCTGTCCTGGGCTCAACTGATCCTCCCTCCTGCCTCAGCTTCCCAAGTAGCTGGGACCACAGGTATGCACCATCATACCGGCTAATTTTGTAATTTTTTGTAGAGATGGGGTCTCACCAGGATGCCGAGGCTGGTCTTGAACTCCTGGGCTCAAGCAATCTTCCCACCTCAGCCTCCCATGCCTGGCATCATTCCTTATATCTCAGTTCTGATATCATTTCTTTAAATGTACATCCTTTTAAAACTCCTTTAATGAAATCTGTTATAGTGTTTTGGGTTTTGCTCATCTGAAAATGCCTATTTTTATTCTAATTCGTGGAAGATAGTTTGGGTAGAAACACAATTTTGAGGTTAACAGTTATTGTCTCTCAGAATTTTGAAAATGAGCCATCTCTGTAGACCTCTCCCACCTCTGGGACCCCACTCAACCCTGTATTCTTACCTCTATTACTGTACTGATTTGGTTATCTGTCTCTATGTACCTTTGTATCCCAACTAGACTGAGAGATCTGAGGAAAAGAGGCCAAGTCTTTCTGCATCTCTGATTTGCCATTGTCAGGCACACTACCAGGCACACAGGAGCTGCACAGTAATTGTAGGTTGACATAATCATGAATAACCTTGGATTTGAACTGTTGCCTTTCCAGTGCTATATTTTCTATGGTTCTTCTTGTGGCAGGAAACATGAGTCTTCAGAAAAGATTTTTCCATATTTAACAAATCACACCAAAATATTTATTAAGGGGCTGAATGAATAAGGCAATGGGATGGGTACAGTGAAAGAACAAGAGAAGTACCCCGACCTTGAAGGACACAGTTTAAGAAAACAGATATCCAGGCTGGGCACAGTGGCTCCACATGTAATCCCAGCACTTTGAGAGGACAAGGCAGGCAGATTGCCTGAGCCCAGGAGTTCGAGACCAGCCTGGGCAACATGGTCTCTACAAAAAAATTTGTTTTAATTAGCCAGTTGTGGTCCCAGCTACCTGGGAGGCTGAGGCAGGAGGATTGCTTTGGGCAGCGGTGGGAAGGGGGATGGTGCAGGGGCGGATGTTGCAGTGAGCCAAGATTCCACCACCACCCTCCAGCCTGGGTGACAGAGAAAGACCTAGTCTCAAAAAAAAAAAAAAGAAAAAGAAAGAAAACATATATCTAAATATGTTTATATATACTGTCTCTCCATTAACATAATTACAAGTTTGGATCACGTTTTACTTTTTTTTCTCATTTTTTTCAACGATAAAACCTGATTTTTTAAACTTAAAATTAGCCTAAAGACTTTGTCACAGTATTTATGTTCATAAAGTTTATTGATAGAGTGGATTTTCTGCTACTGAACAGGCTCTAAACTATTAAAGACTACATACCCTGATACTTAATAAGTTTTGACACATAATATAAGGTTTTTGCACATGCATGACATTCACAGGTTTTGTCTCTTATTTGATTCTTTTTGATCCAGAAAGTGGTATGAATTCTGTATGGTCTTCCCGTATTCACTGTACCCATAGGTTTTCTATTTACCTGGAACTGCCTTAGGTTCTGCAGGGGCTATGAATCTACAAAAAACTTTCCTACATTTACTGTAGTTATCAGATTTCATTCTAATGTGAATCTGCTGATGTATAACAAGGGTTGGACTCTGACCAAACACCTTCCCACATTCATTACACTCCTGCGTTTTCTCTCTGTGATGAATATCCTGCTGTCAAATAAGGTACAAATTTGGATGGGAATTTTTGCCACATTGCTTGCATTCATATGGCTTATTTCCTGTGTGGATCCTATGATGTGAAATAAGGTGTGACCTGTAACTAAAGGCTCTTCCACATTCATTTACATTCATACGGTTTCTCTCAGCGTGAACTCTGACAGAATAAGATTTAAACTCTGGATTTAAAGTTTTCCCACATTCATTACATCCATTAGGTTTCACTCCAGTGTTAATTATATGATTTTTAGCAAGTGCTGAGCTCCAATTGAAGGCTTTTCCACATTGATTGCATTCATGGGGCTTTTCTTTACTGTGAATTATCTGATATTGAATAAGGTGTGATTTTGAAAGGAAAGCTCTTCCACGGTAATTACATACTTATGACTTCTTTCCACTGAATTTTTTGATGCTGAATTAGGTGTGAGCTATGTGCAAAGGTTTTCTCATACTTCCTGTATTCATGAGATATTAAAACTCTGGTACTTAAATTTCTGGATAAAAGCTTTCCCACATTCATAATATTCATAAGGTTTCTCTCCAGTAAGAACTTTTTTTTTTTGACACAGTATTACTCTGTAGCGCAGGATGGAGTGCAGTGGCACAATCTCAGCTCACTGCAACTTCCTTCCTCTGAGGTCAAGTGATTCTCCTGCCTCAGCCTCCTGAGTAGCTGGGATTACAGGCACCCACCACCATGCCTGGCTGATTTTTGTATTTTTAGTAGAGAGAGTTTCGCCATGCTGGCCAGGCTGGTCTCAAACTCCTGCCCTCAGATGATCTGCCCACCTCAGCCTCCCAAAGTGCTGGGATTACAGGCATGAGCCACCACGCCAGACCCTAGAACTTTTTAATGGTGAATTGGAACTGAGCTCTGGCTGAAGGCTTTTTCTCGTTCATTACATCGACAGAGTTTCTTATCGGATGAATTCTCTGATGTTCAATAAGGAATAATTTCTGCATAATGGCTTTTCCACATACACTCACAGGTTTCTCTCTCAGGAGGCTTTTCTGATGTCTCATTAAGTCTGAATTTAATTTGAAATTTTGGTCACACACCTGTCATTTCTGACACCTCTTCTGTAGGAACACTAATGTATATACTAGCATTTGAGCACAGACTCATGCAGCTCCTGTATTTGTTACATTTAAGACCTCTCTCCATTGCATGACTGTTTGGGTGGATCAGTATCACTGCCTGGAAATCTCTCTCTTGTAAAGAAAGGAAAATATTTGATCTGTCATCTGCAAGATGTTTGTAATGATTTTCTCAGTCTCTCTAATTTTTCTTTTTTTTTTTTTTGAGACAGAGTCTTGCTCTGATGCCCAGGCTAGACTACTGTGGGGCAATCTCGGCTCACTGCAACCTCCGCCTCCCAAGCAATTCTCCTGCCTCAGCCTCCTGAGTAGCTGGGATTACAGGTGCCCGCCACTGTGCCCAGCTACTTTTTGTGTTTTTAGTAGAGACGGGGTTTCACCATATTGTCCAGGCTGGTCTCAAACTCCTCACCTCATGATCCACCTGCCTCGGCCTCCCAAAGTGCTTGGATTACAGGTGTGAGCCACCACACCTGACCCCCAGTCTCCCTAATTTTTATAAGTTTCTTCAAGCTTGGCTTCCTGCAGAATGTTACATATGAAAGCTTGGCTTCCTGCAGAATGTTACATATAAATCTTTCCAATATCCACCTCCCACCTCAAGTGGCTCTATTTCTTTTTTTGTTTTTTTTTTTTTTGAGATGGAGTCTTCCTCTGTCACCCAGACTGGAGTGCAGTGGTGTGATTTTGGCTCACTGCAAGCTCCGCCTCCCAGGTTCATGCCATTCTTCTGCCTCAGCCTCCCCAGCAGCTGGGACTACAGGCACACACCGCCACGCCTGGCTACTTTTTTTGTATTTTTAGTAGAGGCAGGGTTTCACCGTGTTAGCCAGGATGGTCTTGATCTCCTGACCTCGTGACCCGCCTGCCTCAGCCTCCCAAAGTGCTGGGATTATAGGCATAAGCCACCGTGTTGGGCCTCAAGTGGTTCTATTTATTTAAAAACTTCCATGTTTGTAGTTAGCTGGGTCTCAGAATCTGAAACAATCAAGAAAAAAAGCATAGAAAAGCATAACTAGCCAGGTGTGGTGGCTCACACCTGTAATCTCAGCACTTTGGGAGGCCAAGGTGGGTGGATCACCTGAGGTCAGGAGATTGAGACCAGCCTGGCCAACATGGTGAAACCCTGTCTCTACTAAAAATACAAAATTAGCCAGGTGTGGTGGCACATGCCTGTAATCCCCACCACTTGGGAAGCTGAGGCAGGAGAATCGCTTGAGCCCAGGAGGAGGAGGTTGCAGTAAGCCAAGATTGCACCATTGTACTCCAGCATGGGCAACAAGAGCAAAACTCCATCTCCAAAAAGAAGAAAAGAAAACCATAACTAAGAAAGTAATCAAATGAAATATGTAATACATGTAGTTATGTGGCAAACAGATTCAGGAGTATCTAAAAGCAGCCTTCCAAACACCAAGAGGTCAATAACAGTCCATGATCACCCCCAGGCAATACAGACACTTGGGGATTCTGGATTTCTTTTCATGTCTCTTAAATAGTGGTCCCTGGTACAGCTAGGTAGTAGATGAAAGCAGTTTAACTAAGTTCCATTCAGGGCACAGTGTTTGTAGATGGTCAGTGATGACACTTCATCAGGGTTATGCACTCTCTGTCTCAGCCCCATGGGACTGCTTAGGGAAAGAACACACAGGAGGAGGCTAAGGCACACAACTGACCCCGTCACTGAGCCTAGTACCTGCTGAGTGCTCACGCACACTGACAGTAAAAATGCCAGTATGGCCCAGTTTTAAGGGAACCCCCACACTTTCATGAGCTTTACCTCCTGAAGCAATAACAGGTTCTCACAGTGAAGATCTAAGAAAAAAATCCCTTCATACTTCCAGCAGTGGGAGGGGGAAAGTAGCCATTCTGAAATATGCCCAGAGCATGTTGTTCTTAATAAAGCCCAACCTCAGGAGAAACTATTTTACCAGAGCCTAACCTGCTGAGGTTTTACCAGAGACAAACTGACCTGGGGAAAGGGAAATACCCACCTCCAACCTGCTCTAGCCTTTCTGTCTCATCTAAGGGGGATAAACCAACACAAAACAGAAGCACTCGTGAGGGTCACAGTTTCACTGAAAGACTGAGACCTAATCATAAGATTATGTGATGTTTCCGCTCCCTTCATACCTAACCCCAGCACTAGAGATCCTGAATAGTTAGGGGAGAATATAACTGAAAGGCCTGTGTGTCTCAAACTTTAAGAAGTCTCTAGGATAACCCAAAGGCAACAAGGGAGACAAAAACAAGGACACCGGAGACATTTTAGCCTCTGATACTGACAGCTACAGCAAACAGAAAATACAGCCTAACCATGGGCCAGATAAAAAATCTCACACTAAAGGCCTAATTATCAGTTCCATCTAATCAGTACATCATATCTCACTTTCAATAAAAAATTAGCACACGTTCTAGACACACAAAAAAACACAGTTTGAAAAGAAAAAGCAAGCATAAGAACCAGACTGAGCTTATGGCAGAGATGTTGGAAATATCAGACCTTGAATTTTTAAAACTATGATTAATATGCAAAGGGTTTTAATGGAAAGTGAGAACAATATGCAAGAACAGATAGGTAATATAAGCAGAGAAATGGAAACACTAAGAAAGAATCAAAAGAAAATGCTAGAAATCAAAAACATCATGACAGAAATAAAGACTGCCACCTATAATCCCAGCACTTTGGGAAGCCAAGACGGGTGGATCACCTGAGGTCAGGAGTTTGAGGCCAGTCTGGCCAAAATGGTGAAACACCATCTCTACTAAAAATTCAAAAATTAGCCGGGCATGGTGGCGCACACCTGTAGTCCCAGCTACTCGGGAGTCTGAGGTAGGAGAATCATTTGAACCCGGGAGGCAGAGGTTACAGTGAGCCAGCCTGGGTGACAGAACAAGACTCCATCTCAAAATAACAACAACAAAAGGACTGGACACAACTGAAGAAAGAATCGACCCTGAAGACATGTCAGTAGAAACTTTCAAAATAGAAATGCTAAGAGAAAAAAAGAATAAAAAGGATGAAACAGAATATCCAAGAACTGTGGGACAACTACAAAAGGTGTAACATATGCATATTGGGAATACCAGAAGAAGAATGAAGGAAAGGAACAGAAGAAATATTTGAGCCAATTGTAACAGAATTTTGCAAAATTAATAACATGCATCAAACCACAGTTCCAGAAAGTACAGACAACACCAGCAAGATAAATACCAAAATTCTATACCCAAGCATACCATATTCAAACTGCAGAAAATGAAGAACAAAAAAAATCTTCAAAGAAGCCAGAGGGCCAGGCATGGTGGCTCAGGCCTGCAATCCCAGTGCTTTGGGAGGCGGAGGTGGGTGGATCACCTGAGGTCAGGAGTTTGAGACCAGCTTGACTAACATGGTGAAAACCCGTCTCTACTAAAAATACAAAAATTAGCCGAGTGTAGTGATGCATGCCTGTATTCCCAGCTACTTGGGAGGCCTGAGGCAGGAGAATTGCTTGAGCCTGGGAGGCAGAGATTGCAGTGACCCGAGACCGCACCATTGCACTCCAGCCTGGCCAACAAGAGCAAAACTCTATCAAAAAAAAAAAAAAGCCAGAAAGAAAAAAAGTAAGCTAAGGTAAGCATTATATCGGTTTTATCTACCAAAAAATGTTAAAAGTAACAGCAGCCCAGATTCTGTATAAAGTGACATTATCTTTCAAAAATGAAGGAGAAATAACTCTCTCAGACAGAAATTGAGGGAATTTATTGTCTGTAGATCTAACCTTGCAAGAAATATTAAAATAACTTCTTCAGAGAGGGGGAAATGATAAATCAGAAACTAGTATCTACATAAAGAAAGGAAGAGCATTAGAGGCAAAATCAATAAAGGTAAATAAAATATTTTAGTTTTCTGATTCTCAATTGTCTAACGGATAACAGTTTGTTCAAATTAATAATAGCAATGTATTTGGTGATTGTAGTGAAATGAATGATAGCAAAGTGGAGTTTTTTGTTTGTTGTTTGAGACAGAGTCCCACTCTGTTGCCCAGGCTGGAGAGCAGTGGCACGATCATGACTCACTGCAACCTCCACCTCCCAGGCTCAAGTGATCCTCCTGCCTCAGCCTCCTGAGTACCTGGGACTACAGGCATGCGCCAACATACTTGGCTAATTTTGAACTCCTGGGCTCAAGCAACTGCCTGGACCTCCCAAAGTGTTGGGATTACAGGCGTGAGCCACTGCATCTAGCTGATAGCAAAGTTATAAGGGATGAGAGAGAGGAATTGGGAATACTCTGTTATAAGGTAATTGTACTATCTGGGAAGTAGTATAGCACTATTTGAAAGAAGACTCAGATTAGTCCTAAATGTACACTGCAAACTCAAGGGCTACTAATAATACAAAATAAGTAAAAAAAGATATGCTTGATGTGATGAAAGGAGAAAAACTAGAATCATACGAAATGCTCAATTAAAACCAAAGAAGGCCCAGGCACAGTGGCTCATGTCAATAATCTGAGCACTTTGGGAGGCTGAGGTAGGAGGGTTGTTTGAGCCCAGGGGTTCTAGACCAGCCTGGGCAATATAGCAAGACCCCATCCCTATAAAACATTTTAAAACTCTCTAAAGTGAAGGATAAAAAAAAGAAAAGAAATAAATTATCTGGCCATGATGATGAACACTTGTAGTCCCACCTCCTTGGGAGGCTGAGTGGGGAGGATCACTTGAGCCCAGGAGTTCAAGGCTGCAGTGAGCTGTGATCCTACCACTGCACTCCAGCCTAGGTCAAAGAGCAAAACCCTGTCTCTTAAAAAACAAAACAAACAAACAAACAAAAAAGAAGGCAGAAAAGGAATTGAAGACAAAAAAACACATAAAGAACAATGGCAAATTATTAGAAAGCAGTAATAACTATGTTAGATATTCATCCAACTATATCAATAATCACTTTAAGGATCAATTGTCTAAATACAAAAATTCGAAGACAAAGACTGTTAGAGTGGATAAAAAACCAGACCCAGACATATGTTGTCTATAAGAAACCAATCTTAAATATAAAGGTACAAATAGATTCAAAGGACAGAGAAAGATAAACCATGCTAACATGAACCAGAAGAAAGGCAGAGTGGCTATATTTTGGACAGGCCGGGTGTGGTGGCTTATGCCTGTAATCCTAGAACTTTAGGAGGCTGAGGCAGAGGGATCACTTGAGGCCAGGAGTTTAAGACCAGCCTGGGCAACATAATGAGACCCCATCTCTGTAAATTTTTAAAATAATTATCCAGGCAGGATAGTGTACTATTATAGTCCCAACCACTTGGGAGGCTGAGCCAGTGGGATCACTTGAGCCCAGCAGTTCAAGGCTGTGGTGAGCTATTGTTACCAAAACACCAGGGGTTCTGTCTAGGTCCTGCTGCTTGTCTCACAGAAAACCAATCACTCAGCTAACTAGTATCGCCAGAAAAGGCGGCTTTATTCAGGTACTGTAGCTGAGGAGAATGGGAGATTAGTCTCAAATCTGTCTCCTCAACTGGCTAAATTTAGGGGTTTATATTTGCAGGGAAGAAATGTAACTACATGTGGGAAAACAGGAATTAGGGAGCAGTAAGGAAGAGGATTTGGTCAACAGGAAGGAGATGATTGGTTAGGCAATCTTGATTGACGGTGAGATCTGGCATCTCATTGTCTGGATGCAGTGATCTGGTAAGATTCAGTTCCTTGATACTATCTGGGAGGCCCAAGGGTCAGTTTCCTGAGGAAGGAACTCGGATAAGACAAACACAAGTTTCAAACTTTAAGACTGGGAGGATCAATTTCTTTTCTTCTTTTTTTTTTTTTTTTGAGACAAAATCTTGCTGTGTTGCCAAGGCTGGAGTGCAGTGGCATGATCTCAGCTCACTGCAACTTGTGCCTCCTGGGTTCAAGCAATTGTTGTGTCTCAGTCTCTTGAGTAGCTGAGATTACAGGCATGTGCCACCATGCCTGGCTAATTTTTATTTTTAGTAGAGACAGAGTTTTGTCATTTTGGCCAGGCTGGTCTCCAACTCCTGGCCTCGAGAGATCCACCCACCTCAGCCTCCAAAAGTGCTGGGATGCAGACGTGAGCCACTGCACCCGACCTGAAAGGGTCAATTTCTTTCTTTATCCAAAAAAACAGTAAACATCAGTTCTATGGACAGTTGGGTCAGTTTTACTATGACTGCCACTGCACTCCAGCCTGGGTGACAGAGCAAGTCTCTGTCTCAAAAAAAAAATCCTCATAATAATTTCAGACAAAACTGACTTCATAGAAAAATTATCAAGGATAAAGAAGGGAATTACTTGATCATACAGGGATCAGTTTTCCAACAGGACATAGAAATCCTTAAGCTGTTTGCACCTAACAACAGAGGGTCAAAAAATGTGAAGGAAAAACTGATAGAACTTCAAGGAGAAATAAATGAGTCCACTATTATAGCTGGAGAATTCAACACCCTCTATCAGTAAATGACAGATTCAGCAGGTAGAAAAACAGTAAGAACGTGATTGAACTGAATAGAACCATCAATCAGTTAGCTCTAATTGGCAGCTATAGGATACTTTATCCAATAATAGCACAATATACATTATTCTCAAACACACAGAACAATCACCAAGAGAGACCACATTCTGAGCCATAAAACACACCTTTATCAATTTAAAAGAATAGGGCCAGGCATGGTGGCTCACACCTCTAATCTCAGCACTTTAGGAGGCCAAGGCAGGCAGATTGCTTGAGCCCAGGAATTCAAGACCAGCATGGGCAACATGGTGAAACCCCATCTCTACAAAAAATACAAAAATTAGCCAGGTGTGGTGGCATGTGCCTTTAGTTCCAGTTACTCAGGAGACTGAGATGGGAGGATCACTTGAACCCAGGAGGCAGAGGTTTTAGTGAGCTGTGGTCACACCACTAGAGTCCAGCCTGGGGGACAGAGTGAGACCCTGTCTGAAAAAAATACATAAAGTATATAATCATACAATCTGTGGTCTCAGATGGCAAAGGAATTAACCTGGAAATCAATGGCAGAAAGATAACTGGAAAACTCCAAAATACTTGAAATTAAACAACACACTTCTGAATAACACCTGGGTCAAAGAAGAATTCTCAAGTTACATTTAAAAATATTTCAAACTAAATGAAAATGAAAATACAACTTATTTATCTCACAAAGTTGTGAGATGTGAAAGCAGTACTTAGAGATAAATTTATAGCACTGAATTCATATATTAGAAGAAAGATACAATCAATAATCTAAGCTTCCACCTTAGGAAACTAGGGAAAAAAGAATAAATCAAATCAAAGTAAGCAGAATAAATTGTTTCACCACTCACTGGGTGACCAGGTTGTGCAGCCAAGGTTATAAGATAGATAAGTACCACTGAGGAAAAGCCTGTGTATGATTTTGGGTCATTAAAACAAACGGCACACACACCAGGCTCAAGTGGTATGCCATTTTCTTACAAGAGGAGAAAGAGTGCACAGGATCCAGCCCTTTGCAATGCACAGTTCCCCCATTGACAGCAGTTTCACATCACAGCTGTGTTAGGCCATTCTTGCATTGCTATAAAGAAATGCCTACAACCAGGTCATTTATAAAGAAAAGAGGTTTAATTAGCTCATAGTTCTACAGCCGCTCGGCTTCTGGGGAGGCCTCAGGAAGCTTGCAATTATGGCAGAAGGCAAAGGGGGAGCAGGCACATCACATGGCAAAATCAGGAACAAGTAAAAGATAGGGAGGTGCCACATACTTTTAAACAGCCAGGTCTCAAGAGAACTCACTTACTGTGGCGAGGATAGCATAGAGAGAATGATGCTAAACCATTCATGAGAAATCAACCCTCATGATCCAATCACCTCCCACCAGGCCCCATCTTCAATACTGTGGATTACAATTCAACATGAGATTTGGGCAGGGACAAATATATGAACTATATCAACAGCCAGTGTGGGCAGTGTAGCTGCACACCCCACACCCCACTTCCTGCTGCAGTAGAAGAACCCCAACTCCTCTCCCATGGGGTCTGAAACACAGAAAGCTATAGGCGTGCCTGAGATCCATCAATGCATGCACTCAAGCAGAACAAAGGACTACATATGAGTCTAAAACAGGGAATAATGTTCCCATACAAAGTAATAAGCCCAGCACATGCTGTGAGGGCTCTTTATCTCTCTCATAAGGAAGTGTTCTGGACCCAAGGCCCATTCTTACATGGTTGGGTGGAGGCTGAAAAACTACATGCACAAGACTGCCTTTCCCCACATCAATAATAAAAATTTGAACAGAAATCAACGACATTGAAAATGGGAAACCAGCAGAGAAAATCCATGAAACCAGAAATTGACTTTTTGAAAGCTCATTCATATTGATAGAACTTTAGCCAAGTTAACTATTTAATAATAAAAAAGAGAGAAGACACAAATTACTAATACAAGAAATAAAGAGGGGCCATCACTATCAATCCATGAGTACTGAAAGGATAATAAAGAAATATTATGAAAAACTCTATGCCCACACATTTGATAACCTAAATTAAATGTACCGATTTATTTGAACAATACAATCTATGAAAACTCATGCAAGAGAAATAAATAACCAGAATAGGCACATATCTACTAAAGAAATTGAATTGTGGGGTGCAGTGGCTCACACCTATAATCCCAGCCACTTTGGGAGTCTGAGGCAGGAGGATCACTTGAGCCCAGGAGTTCGAGATCAACTTAGGCAACATAGTCAGACCTTGTCTCTATAAAAAATAAAAAATAATTAGTGGAGCATGCTGGCACATGTCTGTGGTCCCAGCTATTTGGGAGAATGAGGCAGGAAGATTGTTTGAGCCCAGGAGGTCAAGGCTGCTGTGAGCCATGTTCATGGTACTACACTCCTGCTTGGGTGACAGAGCAAGTCCCTGTCAAAAAAAAAAAAAGTCCCTGCACACAAATGTTTGTAGTAGCTTTATTCATAATTGCTGAAACTTGAAAGCAACTCAGTTGTCCTTTAATAAGTGCATGGATAAACAAACTGTGGTATATCACTACAATGAAGTATTATTCAGAAGTTAATGAGCTATCAAACCACAAAAGGACAATGAGGGGCCTTAAATGTATATTGCTAAGGGAAAGAAGCCAATCAGAAATACACTGTATGATTCCAATGACTTACATGACATTCTGGAAAAAGTAAAACTAAGGAGACAGTAAAAAGATCAGTGGTTGGCATGGGGCTGGGGGAGGGAAGGATGAATAGGTGGAGCAGGGGGGATTTTTAGGACAATGAAACTACTCGGTAAGTAGTACAATCATGGATACATGTCATTTTACATGTCATTGTAAAAAACCCATAAAACATACAACACCAACAGTGAATCCTAATGTAAACCATGGACTTTGGGTGACAATTATGTGTCAATATTGGTTTTCTGATAGTAACAAATGTACTGCTGTGGCATGGGATGTCGAAGGAGGGGGCTTTGGGTGACAGGGGGAGTGGGTATATGAGAATTCTGTACTTCTCACTCAGTTTTGCTATCAACATAAAATTGACCTATAAAACAAAGTCTAGGACCAGACGTGGTGATTCACACCTGTAGTCTCAGCTACCCAGGACGCTGAGGCAGGAGGATCTCTTGAGCCCAGGAGATGGAGGCTGCAGTGAGCTATGACTGAGCCACGGCACTCCAGCCACAGAGTGATAACCTATTTCAAAAATTTTTTTAAATTGACATTTTGGGCTGGATGATTAATAACATAAAAATAGTCTATTAAAATTTTTAAAATAAGTGAAACATAAAACAAGATCACCCAGGGAGTGAGTGTTGCAAAGAAACAGAGAGAGAGAGGAAGGAGGGAGGGAGGGAAGGAAGGAAGGAAGGAAGGAAGGAAGGAAGGAAGGAAGGAAGG
>NW_026652938.1:0-19743 GCF_009828535.3 Hylobates moloch
GGGGAGGAGCAGAGGAGGAAGGAAACACGGGAATCCAGAACTCTGCTGCCACCGAGGCCAGGCCAGGCCACTCCCTACCCCTCCAGGAAGACAGCCCGGCCCAACTACACAGCCAGGGCTGCAGCGCAGTGGGAAAGGGTGGTGGAGGGAAGCTGGGCAGGGAAAGTCACTAGGGAGACGGAGGCAGGCCTGTCCTCCCCTCACACTGCAGGGTTCAGGCCCGACTGCCAGCCTGTGTGTGGCCAAGGGAATCTTGGAGGCCAAAGAGATCTGTCCACAGGCCCCTCCGACCTGTGCCCTTCAAGGGATCCCAGGGCGGGGCCCAGCCCTGCACTCCCTACCTTCCCTCGATGACGGTGATGACATCATTCATCTGGATGTGCAGCTTGTCAGGTTCCTCAAAGTCCTGAAGAGCCCGCATGTCCGTGGGCTGGGCCTGGGGGAAGAGAAAGGTCATTGCCAACTCTGGGACTGATGCCTGGGTAGCCCCTCAGCTTGGACACCCCAGCTCTCCTGGGCTGACCTGTCCCTCACCTCCAGCAGGAAGTCCCGCAGGGCCACAGACGTGGGTCTGTCCTCTGGCTTGTGAGCCCAGCACTGGACCATGACGTTGTAGATGTCCTGGGGACAGTCCTCAGGCCGGGGCAGCCGCTCCCCCTCCTTGTCGATCTTATGCAGGATCTAAAGGTGAGGAGGTGCAGAGTTTGAGGACAAACAGAGCACCCAGCCTTTCACTTCCCGCCTTCCCTCCAGCCCATCCACAGCTGCAGCAGCTGCTGCCGTGCCTGGCCTCCAAAGAAGGGATCTGCCTGCCTGGGAGGGGCCGCCTCCAGAGCCCCAGACCCTTCTTCCCAGGCCTGGGGCCTCGGAACAATTGGATGTGGTAAGGGCTAGAGAAGGAGGGCAGGCCCCAGCTTTTCCCTCCCCGTCTCTGCTGGGCTCTCCCTGAGGCCATACAGATATGGGGCGTGAGAGGGGATATGGGATGTGGGAGGAGGGAGTCCATGGGTGAGAGGCAGTTCCAGTGGGGCCAGGCTGCAGGCTGGGAATGGAATTCACCCCACCAGCCCTATGGGGGCCCGTCTCCCAGCCCTCACCTGACTGCCGTTGAGGCCGATCCAGGGCTCCTGGCCGTAGGTGAACATTTCCCACAGTGTCACCCCGAACATCCAGGTGTCGCTGGCATGGGAGAAGGTGCGTGTCTTCAGGCTCTCGGGGGCACACCTGGCAGAGGCAGGGGTCAAAGAGAAGCCCTCTCAAACACCCTACCCGCGTCCGCCCTGGGGACTTAAAACACTCATTCTGCAAACACTTGTTGTGACCCCCTGGGCCAGGTTCAACAGTGGGTCTCAGGGGCGCCGTGTGAAGCGGGCAGGACTCCTTGACGACACGGTGCACGGACTTGGGGAAATCGTCTAAGCCTCTTATTCACATGCAGCCTGGCGGGGGAAGAGGAGGGGAAGTTTCCCAGCCAGAGAAGCACGGACAGGAAGGAGGTCAGAGGCTCTGGGACGGGGCAGGGAGAGAAGATCACAGGCTGTTTTCTGACTGTGGTGGGAGGATGACAGTTCCCAGATTTGGGGCGGGATCCTGGGATTTGGGTCCTTCGGCAGGAAGGAGTGGGTGGGAAATTCGGATAGGGCCTGGGGAAGAACCAAAATGGGTAGAAACAGTCATACTGGCTTCACCCAAATACACCCATTCGTTCTGGGCACCCCCAGGTGAGGGGGAAGTGCCACTGCGGTGAGGTCAGAAAGGACATCCCGGCATGGACTGAGGTGCAGAGAGGAGGGTGGCACCCAGACAGGGAACCAGAGCGAGCCCTGCCCCTCAAAGGGGATGGGGCCAGGAAAGTCACTCGAGATCTCTAAGGCTCATTCATTATCCTCATCGGTGAAATGAGAACAATAACCCACCAACTTAATCGTGTTGTTTAAAGGCAACTGTACTAATACCTTACCATGCAAACCAGGATGCCTGAATACAAAAGAGGCTGCTATAAGTCACTCCAGGACAACAGGCATAATCTAAGACCCGTGCTCGCCCTGGGTGTAAAGCCAGCTGCTCCTTAAGATGACCATGCGTCCTGGATCATAAGGTTGCCCACAGCCACCGCTCGGGAAAGCAGAACTGGAACCCTTCCCGCCTTAAAGCAGGCAGATCACACACCTTTGGGTGCCTCTGGCACCAGAGGACCACAATGGTGTGAGCTGAGGAGAAGCCCACACAGGGGCCAGGGCAGGGCCAAATACCACCCCCAGTGCACAGGTAAGCAGCCCTGGCCCATCGACAAGGCCTGCTATGACCTGGGCCTGTCTACCACCAGCTCTACCTAGAACATGCTTACCAATGAGTCTTTCCCTGGCGAACTTCCCTGACATTTCAGGAAACCCTTGAATACCCCCCAACAGCAATGCCCCTTGGAGAGGACACAGCATCTATCCCTGAAGCACCCCCTCCCAGCAATGCCCCTGGGAGAGGACACAGCATCTATCCCTGTAACACCCCCCCAGCAATGCCCCTTGGAGAGGACACAGCATCTATCCCTGTGATTTCCAGCACCCAGACCCTGGCACGTGGGTCCTCAGGAATTCCTAGATGGATGGTGAGTGAATGGGTGCAAAGGAGGGCACCCCAGGCTTAGAACAGACAAGGGCAGGCCCAAACAAAACCAGGGGTTGTGGTGGGTCAAGAAAGCCCCAGAAGCTTTGAGGCCTGGGTCTGCAGGGACTCTGTGAGCTGGCAGCACCTGCCCCTCACCAGGCAAAGGGCACCTTGCGATGTTCCTGCATGACGTAATGGTCGTCATTCTGAGGTAGTGCTCGCATCAGCCCAAAGTCCCCGATCTTGACCAGGTCGCGGGTAGCCAACAGCAGATTGCGGGCAGCCAGGTCACGGTGAATAAAGCGCTTGGACTCCAGGTAGCCCATGCCCTCAGCCACCTGCACAGCGTAGCGGCTCAGAGTCCCCAGGAGGAAGTGGCCCTGGTGCTTACGTAGCCGGTCCAACAACGATCCCAGAGGTGCCAGCTCTGTCACCTGAGGCCACAGAGGAGGCAGGAGGAATGAGCTGGAGGACCCTGCCCCTTCTCAGCAGCCCACGCTGGGCCCCCAGCCCCCTTCCTGAAGGCTTTCCAGAGCCAGGCTGCATGCTCCTTCCTGGCCTGCTACCTGGGGACCTCTAGGGGTCCTGCAGTTTCTCAGGCCTCTCCCTCGAGGCAATTTGGGAAACTGATGCCTAGAGAGAAGGAGCCCAAAGAGGCAGTGGCTAGAAATTCCAAAACTCAGCCGGGTGCGGTGGCTCACACCGGTAATCCCAGCACTTTGGGAGGCTGAGGCAGGTGGATCATTTGAGGTCAGGAGTCTGAGACCAGCCTGGCCAACATGGTGAAACCCCCATCTCTACTAAAAATACAAAAATTAGCCAGGCGTGGTCAAAAATTAGCCAGGCGTGGTAGCGCACGGCTGTAATCCCAGCTACTTAGAAGCCTGAGGCAGGAAAATCGCGTGAACCCAGGAGGCCGAGGTTGCAGTGAGCCGAGATTGCGCCACTGCACTCCAGTCTGGGCGACAAAGTGAGACTCTGTCTCAAAATAAGTAAATAAATAAATAAATAAATAAATTCCCCAAATTAAACTCAGTGGCCAGCCCCTCCCATGGGAGTAACTCTCTGACACTGAGCACCAGCAAAATCCAGAGACAGACCCGGACCGGACCGCAGCAGACACAGCCCGTACCAGGCTGGGCCCCTGTGGACCCCTTTACTCCATCAGGTTGGGGGACCAAAGTAGGACCTAGGGCGCCTCTGACCTTAGGATGGAGAGAGTAACCGAACCACACGTCTGGGACCAGAGCCCTCTCCCTGCCCGCCCCCTCCTGCCCGCAGCACTCACCATCTTCATGGGCGGCGTGAGCACCACCCCGTAGAGGCGGATGAGGTTTCGGTGGTCAAGCGAGTGCATGGCATTGACCTCCCGGATGAAGTCATCCATGGCTTCTGGCTGGCTCAGGACATCAGGTTTCAGGCACTTCACAGACACACTCACCTGCCCACAGCGGGATTTGCAAGGACTCAGGACTTGCCAGGTCCCGGACACGCGGAGCCAACCTGCTCCACCCTCCAGCTGGGCTCAACGATCCCTGCCTCCGAGCTCCTCATCCGGGTGGGGAAGCATGTCCCCAGTGCCTGGGCTTACGTGCTCTGCCTGAGGCCTGGCTGGAGAAGAGCAGACGGCTGGCCCTCAGGAGCCATCGTCGGCCACGCCTCCCCTTCCTGGGGGAATGCGGGTTTAAATACCAACCAAAAAGTAAGAGATAACCAGTATGATGACAGAATATTCAAATGGTCTAAAATGGAATTTTTTTTTTTTTTTTTTTTTGAGACAGAGTCTCGCTCTTGTCACCCAGGCTGGAGTGCAGTGACGTGATCTCAGCTCACTGCAACCTCTGCCTCCCGGGTTCAAGTGATTCTCCTGCCTCAGCCTCCTGAGTAGCTGGGATTACAGGCAGGCGCCACCACGCCCGGCTAATTTTGTATTTTTAGTAGAGATGGGGTTTCACCATATTGCGCAGGCTGGTCATAAAATGGAATATTAAAAGGTGTTTAGCTGTAAAAGAAAAATGCTTTAAATGTAATGCCAAAAACAAATGTGTGGAGCTAGAAGTCGGCACAGCGGCTTCCCTGGGAGGAGGACGCGCTGAGTGACAGCGGCTTCCCCGGGAGGAGGACGCGCTGAGTGACAGCGGCTTCCCCGGGAGAAGGACGCACTGAGTGGACGGAGCATGAGGAGCCCTCTGAGGTGCTGGGAATGCACTGCACGTGATCTGGGCAGTAAGGACATGGCTCCTGCATAGGAAACAGTCACACCAGAATTGTATGCTGTGGTGCACACGTTATCCCTGAGGGGAAAATGTTAAATGCAGTGTCGAGAAGAAAGAACAAGATTTTAAAAGCTGTATCCAGAATTTGTATCTTAACTAAATCCAACAAAATACCTAAAGTGGGAGGAAGAGGCAGAAATGCCAACTCAGCTTCCTCTGAGTGGTGGGATTACAGGCAATTTCTTTTTTCTTGTTTTTCAAATACTTTCCAAACTTTTATAATAAGTAAATTATTTTTATAGTTGAAATAATAAATGTGCTTAGTTAAACCTGAGCATGGGCTGGGCGTGGTGGCTCACACCTGTAATCCTAGCACTTTGGGAGGCTGAGGTGGGCAGATCACCTGAGGTCAGGAGTTCGAGACCAGCCTGGCCAACATGGTGAAACTCCATCTCTACTAAAAAGACAAAAACCAGCCAAGCGTGGTGGCGCACACCTGTAATCCCAGCTACTCAGGAGGCTGAGGCAGGAGGATCACTTGAACCCAGAAAGTGGAGGCTGCAGGGAGCCAAGATCATGCCTATTGCACTCCAGCCTGGGCGACAGACAGAGCGAGACTCCGTCTCAAATAAATAAATAAATAAAACCCCAACATTCCTGAGCATGGACTCTGGGATGAGCCACACTGTGACGCGTCCCCAGTCCCATCCACATCCTGGTTGGGGGCAGAACAGCCACTACCAGCCCCGGGTCCCGTGCCTCTGCTGAGCTGGCAGGACACAGAGCGCTCACCGTCTTCCCTGAGGGCGCGTCCCACTCGCCCCTGCGCACCACGCCGAAGGAGCCATCGCCCAGCTTCTCCAGGAGGTGCAGGTCCTTCTCCCCAATGAGGCAGGTGAGGCTCTGCAGGGCCCCCTCCCCTGCTGGGCCAGGGGCCGGCGAGGTCTTCCGGAAGGTGCTCTGAGAGTGATGAGGGGGGAACTCAGCCTCCAGTCGCTTTCCACTGAACACCTGTTTGAAGGCAGCCGGGGGCCAGATGGAATCCAACACCCCAGGGTCAGTCCCTCAGTCCCACCCTGCTGGGTCCACCTGGTGATCCCTGGCTTCGGCTTCCAGACAGGTCCTGGCTTTGCCAAACTGCCAGTGGGGCAGCGGCTGGAGGCCCACACTCCGTCCAGGGCACACCCCCAAATACGAACCCAAAGGCTGACGCTGGCCTCAAGGAGGGTACCAGAAAAAGACCGACAGGCATGCAGCCTGTGGCTGAGCGGCCCCACACCCAGCTGTGCGGACAGGGAGGGCACCACCCAGCCAAGGTCCCAGTCTCCTCCCAGTCCTGCCCCGCCCTCCCTTCCTGCACCCGCCGCCCCGCAGACTCCAGCCCTAACCCGGGTCCATGGCGCGGGAGCCGCAGGGGCCCTCCACAAACACCTCCTTGTCCATTTTTAGCCCTGGCCCCTTCTCTGGCCTGACCATTTGGTGCTGTCTGTCTCCACCCTCACCAGGGAGTCGGCTGCCCTTCATCCTGCCCAGGGGAGAGGATAATTTTAGTCTGAGGTTGAACTGTGAGTGTGTGTGTGGTTCAGATGAAGCTAGTCCTTGCTGGGGAGGGGCCTGGGAAGATAGCTGGGTCTCTGGAGGGGCGCCTAGAGCTGAGGGCTGAGACAGAAGGAAGAGTGGAGGAGACTCGGAAGCCAGGGTAGACAGGGAGGGGGCCGAAGGTCAAGGGACAGAAGAAAGGAGACCATGAGGGTCAACGCTGGCCGCATCAGTCTGACTTGGCGGCCTCCACTGAGGCACCCACAGCCTTGGTTCCAGCTGCAGATTCTTGCCAGTTTGGGTCTCACGCCCCCAAAGCTGGTGGATCCTGATCCGTCCAGGCCAGGGTGCCTCTAATCTGAGGGCTTCTTCTGGCCTCTGCCCTGTGCTTCCTTCCAGTAACTAGAATTCCTTATGTTTGCAAGCAATGTTCGGGTTACAAGACCCTCCACAGCCATTATCTCCGGTGCCTCCTACAGCCCTGGGAGGTGAGCTGGGCAGTGGGGCCCGGCATCATTTCACTGAAGACACAACAAAAATCTGGAGGCCACTGACTGCCCAGGGACCTATCAAGAGCCAGTGGCAGATCCAAGACCCCTAAATCTCAGCACCCCTAAATCTCGGCAAACCACGCTGCTCTCTTCTCCTGCCTCCACCATCCCGACACTACTCATCCTTCCCTAAAACCCGGGCAAAGGACCAGGACAGTGTTCCCAGAAAAAGCCACAGGATCCCAAGAGACAGCCCCTTTGCCAGATTGCAGCCAGGAAAATCTCTGCTGCCCAATCCCACTCCAGCTGTTCGGCCCTGCCCACCCCCCAACCCAGCCCTGAGGCCAGACGCGGGGAGGAAAGGCCGGGGCTGGCTCACTTCCTCTCTCATTGTCTTCCAGACAATGGGCAAAGTTCCACTGAGTCAGACCAGGGACTCACTACGCCACAGACCCAAATTAGGACAAGGTGTGGGGAGAGGTGGGGACAGGCTGTGGGGAAGGAAGCTGTCAGCAGGGACAGACGACCAGAGAAACCCAGAGATTAGAGAGGGCCGGGGAGGAGGGAAGACAAGCAAAGATGTTCTGGGTCCAGACGGGTCCCTCACCCCACGCTGGACACTGGCCTCAACGCTCAGACACAGCAGGGCTCAGTGAAGGCACACTTGTCAATGAGCTCCTGTTCCAGGTGTGCCGAGGGGCTGTGAAGGCCTCACCCACACAGGCTGCTAGCGTGTCCATATCTGGCGGAGACAGACACTTAGCCCGGCAGCTCTACAAGTGCGCTGCCCGATAAGACCCTGGATGCGGGGGTCCTGTACAAAGTGCCGGGGGAACGGCGAGATTTGACCTGCCGGGGAGTTGGGGAAGGTTCCCAGGACCGGAAGCACAGGGGGGCGTTCGAGCCTGCCACCCTCCCACCTCCTCACCCACCTTACTCATCCAGGACTTGCGTTTGCACAAGGCCTTCCTCCTCTTCACAGCCTCCCACAGCCGCCGCTGGCCTGCAGGGAGGGTGGGGAACCCCGTGCTGTGAAGGCCGCCGTAGCCCCTGAGAGAGGCTGCTGCCTGTGGTCCCCTCGGGGGTGCGTCTGCCACTAGACACCACCCAGCACAGTGACACCAGGGAAGTCAACCCCAGCTAACCCGGAGCCTCAACTGACCAGAGGTCTCTGCACTCCACTTCCTGGCACTGGCTCTCCAACTGGGTGAAGGTGTTTAACCAAAAACTTGAAGCCATGGGCTTCTCCCAGGTCTCAGGAAAAATCAAGGCAATGAACAGAATTTTCTCAGTGTTGAGGTTTTTTTCCCTCCGTAAAATCTTCTTATGCTACTAGCATCGGACACCAACTATCCAGGCCTAAAGTAGCACAAGTCAATGTCTAACTTAGCACATTACTACCTATTTAGCTATTGTAACAAAGTCAGTGTCTAACTTAACACATTATTACCTAGTTAGCTATTTTAACTTGAAAGCCCTAATACGTTTCTAATGTTTTATGAAGAACATCATGAGTTTTAGATGCTACAACCCCCACTTTCAGGAAAAATATGAAGATAAGCGTTGAACTCAAATCAGAGCAAACCTGTGTGTGTGCGTGCGTGTGTGCACATGCGTGTGCGCACGTGTGCGTGTGCGTGCGTGCATATGCGTGTGTGCGTGCATGTATGCCTGTGTGTGCGCGTGTGTGCACATGTGCGTGCATGTGTGCGTGTCTGTGTGCAGGCATGTGTGTGCATGTGTCCGTGTGCATGTGCACCTGCGTGTATGCATGTGCGTGTATGCCTGTGCGTGTGCATGTGCACCTGCGTGTATGCCTGTGCGTGTGCATGCGTGTGCGCATGTGAGACAGCGAGAAAGAGAGCGCGAGCGCAAATCAGCAAACCATCTGAGAGTGAGCATTCTCCCTACAGATCTCTGGACATGGACCCCCCAGTATTCAGAATGACGAGAACAGACTCAATTTGATGCTTTGCTTATGAAGGAGGGGCAATGCAGTACACTCTACGTGAGAACAGAATGGGGCATGGAGTGACTCCTGTGTAGCCGGCTTTAGGGAAGGCCTCACTCTCCTCAAACTCCAATTCACCTTTACAACTGCCAACTGTTCTCATCACACATCAGCACCTACTGATGTCCCTCCTGCTCCCTCAGGGCTCTGGGACAGACAGAGTTCTCAGCCTGCTCCACCTCAGGGCTCTGGGACACAGAGAGCTCTCAGCTGCCCCCCGTGCACTGAGTGGTCCTGAGGACAGAGGATGGAAAGGTTCAGGGGCGAGACAAGCCAAGCCAACATCCCACCTACCAGGCCGGCCCATGCCCATCTTCTCCAGGTCCTCATTCTTGACGTACTCAAAGTGGGACAGGCGGGTGACATTGAGGTCGTCTCGGAGCCGCAGGAAGTACTGTTGCAGCTGCACCTCGGACAGCAGCTCCAGCAGCCAGCCTGTGCCCTCCTCTGGCTGCATGCTGCCGCCTCCCAGCCTCTGTGGGGAGGGAGGAGTGGCTCAGGGACAAGGGTTGTGGGGGGACAACAGGGGCCTGCCCGAGTGACCTGGGCTCACCTTCATCCCACTACACGGCCACCTGGAAGGGCTCACACCACCTTCTGACTCCCGAGAGAAGCTACCGAGAACCGCCTGGACCCACGTCCCCTATTCCTGCCAGCCACAGGGCACAATTAGGGTAACGGAGATACAGCCCTGGCCCTGGAGTCAGGAGTCAGGGTCTTGCTCCCGAAATGTGATCTGTGGCCGAGTGACCCAAGACCAACCCCTCTGTGCTCATGTTCCTCACCTGCTCGAAGTTCCTAGGGGCCGAAAGCCCTGGAAAATCTTTTAAAAAAACAGCGGTCTCTCCGGGAACATCGACGTGTGCTTACTCCTAACGTTTGATAAAAATCTCTGCAGGGTGCAGTGTGCCCTGAGACCCATCTATGGGCTCCTCAGATGTGATGGAGAAAACTCTCAGGGTCAGATGAGCTCTAAGCTAAGTTCCTCCCAGTGCCTGACCACGCCAGCCTCTCCTAACAATCCAAAGACCCCTCCATGGGCCACCACTCAAGTGCCTGCAGGGCCACAGCAAGCAGAACACGAGAGGGAGGGGTGAGGCCTGGGGTGGGCCTGCAGACACCCGCGAACAGGGAGCTCAGATCCCATCAATGGTTGTCACAAGAGACCGTAGCCCAGTGTTGTCAAAGCTTTCCATTTTTTCAAGAAATAAAAGAAATCTCCATTTAAATCACCACTAAAGTTTGTTTGGAAAGGTAATATATGCACATGGTAAAATATTCAGAAGGCACACTGAGCCACGAATCTCACTCCCTCCCCAACTGCTCAGCCACCCAGCTCCCCAGGAGCTGCCAGTGACGCCTTCTGCGGACCCTTCAGACTCTGTTGTCCCACACAAATATTCACGCATTAACCATGCCATTCTGTTCCTTGATTTCACTTAATATTCGTCTTTCTCCTGACTTTTTAACAATGCTGAATAGTTCAGATCTGAAACGCACACACACGCACACACAGCGTGTGGGCCAAAGCACACTGCAGGCCACGATCAGCCAATGGTGCCGGAGAGTGACCTCTGACCTACACTCTCCTGGGCCCAGATAAAGAAGCTGGTGGCACCTTCAAAGCTAAGCAAGCGGATCCACCGCACAGCAAACCCATCCCTGTCTGCGTAAGGTATGTCAGAGCTGAGGGCGTGGCCAGGCTAGCCCCCCACCCATGCTCAATCCCCAAAGAGGAAAACAGGCAAGAGAAAAAAGGCCAGCTGCCCGGCTGGGGACCAAGCCATCCCTCTCCCCCACTCAGTGGTGGCCTCCTCCCCAGCTCCCATCACAGTGGGCAGCACTCAGAGAAGAAGGCACACACAGCCCGGGCCCAGCGTGAGCCTCCTGCCCCCACAGTTCCCAGTGGCCCTGCCAACACAGTGACAGTTCCGACTTTTTCAGGCAGCTCAGGGAAGCACAAAGAGCAACAAAGGGGAATGAGAAACCCTCAGTTCAAATCCTGGCTCTTCCACCTCGGCGACCGGGCCAGGCAGCTGGCCAGCCGGGTGGTTTCCAAACTGAAAGATGTAACCCTTTACTGGAGCGGTTCTCATGAGGCTGCACAGCCCCCTGTGGGACAGTTTTGGTTGACACAACATTTGGGGGGGCCTTAGTGACATTCAGTGGGTGGTTTGGGGACAAGAGCGTGAGCTAGCCTGCAATGCATAGGACATTCTCGCCCTGTCCCAAATCCCACACTACTCAATTCATGAAGGTGTTTATGATGGTGCAAACCTAGAATATGATCCCACTTTACATATAAACAAGAAAGTACTTTTACAGTTTTTTTTTTTTTTTTTGAGACAGAGTTTCACTCTGTCACCCAGGCTGGAGTATAATGGTATGATCTTGGCTCATTGCAAACTCAGCCTCCCCGGTTCAGGCAATTCTCCCACCTCAGCCTCCCAAGAAGCTGGGATCACAGGCACCCGCCACCACGTCCGGCTAATTTGTTGGCCAGGCTGGTCTCGAATTCCTGAGCTCAAGTGATCCATCCACCTGCCCTGGCCTCCCAAAGTGCTGGGATTACAGGCGTGAGCCACTGCTCCTGGCCTTATGGTTTTAATATAAAATAAATTTTCCTGGAATGAAACTACTGTGTAAACTTAAGGGAAAATGGACTTTGCTTTATTCAGAACATAGCAGAAGTCCACTATTTGCAAAAACATCAGTGAAGGCAACCCCCTCTCATTATTTCAGAACTCCCCCTGTCCGCACTTGCAGATGCTGCCTTCACGGTGTTTCCACCTGAGGTCTGAGGATCTGACTCCTCACTACGCTGCCTAGGTTACTAACGTATTAGGATACATAAAATATTATTACCTTCCTCTTATGTCTCTTTATATTGGAGTTCCCACTGTGTTGCCTGTTTCACTGTACACAGGTTAACACGTTAATATAACAGGTCATATATTTCTATTAACTCTATTAAAGACGAGTAACAATAAAAATAACATCTAGGCTGGGTGTGGTGGCTCAGGCCTGTCATCCCAGCACTTAGGCTGAGGTGGGCGGATCACCTGAGTTCTAGACCAGCCTGACCAACATGGAGAAACCCCATCTCTACTAAAATTAGAAAATTAGCCGGGCGTGGCGGCACGTGCCTGTAATCCCAGCTACTCAGGAGGCTGAGGCAGGAGAATCACTTGAACCCAGGAGGCAGAGGCTGTGGTGAACCAAGATCGTGCCATTGCACTCCAGCCTGGGCAACAAGAGCAAAACTCCATCTCAAAATAAAATAAAATCCGACACTTCAACTGCACTTACTGTATGCAAGGAACAGTTCTAAGTATTAAGCTGTATTCATTTATCCTCAACAAAATCATCTGTTTACAAAACAAGAGGCGTGGGGTTTAAGAGGACCGGGCGCCGCGGCTTGCCGGAAGCAAGCCCAGAGGCGCACTGGGAGTCACGGGCCTAGGCAGCGTCTCCCCTCGGCCCGGCCACAGCCACGGCCCGGCCACTGCTGCCCTGTCCCTGGAGCAAAGTGATCCCACCCCGTCCAGGGCTCAGCCTCAGGATGGGGGCTCCTAGTCTCCCACAGGGCGAGCAGTCTCCAGGCCCCCTCTTCTTCCTCCCACCACCAACTCCCAAGGATCCAGGCCCCCTCCTCTAGGCTCCTGAAAACAGCTCAAAGCCATGCCCCGGGTGGTCAGGGCTGGGGGAGACCCAGAGGCCCCTCCCCTGAAGCTCTTCAGAAAGCACAGCCCGGCCTGTTCCCTCTCCCTGAAACACCAGCTAATGCACCTCTGCTCAGCTGTGCACTCCCCTCCATGCTCCCTGACCCAGCAACAGCGCGGCTCTGCACAGGGATGCGCGTGGGAGGACCGGCAGGAACTCCGGGATCCCGGTGAGGGAAGCAGTCAGGGTGACTCCACAGGGGTCCACCTCCCCTCTAAGTCCCCCACCAGCCCAAGCTTCTTTGTGCAGCACAGGGCATGGCTGCAGCTCCTCCCGAGTTCAAACACTCTCCAATTCTGCATGGGCCTGGCCCCCAGCACCTCGTGAGGTCTGCACACCTGTGTCCGTCACTACTCTGTGGCCATGCAAACACACAGGCCAACAAGAATGAATGCAGCAGCCGCAGGAGAGGCCGCTTGGCCCGGGACCCCCGTCAAGGCCTCACTGGCGGGGTCCCTCAGCCGCTCCCAGTCTTGCTCTCTGCCTCTCAGTCAAGCGCTGGTGCTGAGGAGCCCAGCCAGTCCCCAGCAGTCCAGCCCCTGCCCCCCACTCACTGTGTACAGGCGTCGCCGCAGTCTGGCCAGGAGAGGGAAGGAGAGCTCCAGGTCAGGGAACCGACGTGCTGCCGGCATCTCCACGCAGCGGGACCCCCCTGAGCAGTCACTGGGGATCCGGCGGCCTCGGCTCCGGAGCTTCGCACTCTGCCCAGGAGCCCCCCAAATCCCACACCAGGGGTGGGGAAATGAGGAAGAAAGGGGTGCGCTCCTCCACTCTGCTGCAGGCTCAGCTGGGTTTGCACAGCTGGCCAGTCTGGCAGGGAGCGGAGGAGCTTTCCTCACGCTGGCTGCAGCCGGGATCCTCTGTCCTGTTTCTGTCTTCTCTCCAGGGCAGTGGTCACAGTCCAGCCCTACTCCCCGGCTTCCCCACCCGACTGCCCGCCTGCCCTCCCTCTTGCCTGCCTCTCTCTCTCTCTCCCTCCCTCCCTCCCTCCCTCCCCAGCTGAGCAGCTCTGACACTGGCTGAAAAAGGACCTTTCTGAATCACTGCCAAGAGGGCAGCAGGAATGGGGGGGACTCTTCCTCCCAGCCACCCGCACTGGCCCCCCTGCCTCCCCATACACAAGGCTCCTGTCTCTGGCTTCTACCCCAGCCCTCACAGTTGCAGACAACTCCTGGGACTTTAGGGTGGGGGCTATGTGACTCAAACAGCATGTACAAAGCAGGGCTGTGGACTTCCACATGGGCTTGTGTGGGGACATGGGGACTAACACACAGCCTGAGTGAGAGGCTTGGGCCCCAGAGGCCCTGCTGGGCCCTGCAGATGACTCCTCAGAGACCCTCCCCCACCCCCCAGTCCCAGCCTTGGCTGGGCGTCTCCTGGCTCAGACCCTAATGTGGCCCTGTTACCCTGGTGCCCGACGGAAATAGGAGGCCGGCAGCCTGCCAGAGTGGGGCAGTCCAGCCAAGAGCAAGGGTAGGGTGGGGTAAGGATCCCCACCCCCTCCCCGGGGTGGCCTTGTCTGCTGCCCAAACACCCAGGGTGCCTCCTACCCAGACCAGGTGGCCAAGTTCCCAAACCCCCTCAAAACAAACAAATATGCCCTGAGACTCCTGCTGGGACGCCCCCACCCCAAAGCTGTAGGATGTCTCCTGTATAATGCCCCCGACACAGACCACAGCCTCAGATTAAGGGGCCTAGAGACACTCCATCAAGCCCCCATGGGGCCCCCATGTTTCTAGAACTGACAAATGATCTCTCTGGCCCTCTTCAAAGGGTGCCAGCGGCTCTCACACCCCTCGCTACGGCCCCCAGACACACCTGACAGCTGCAGGAAGCCCTCTCCAGCTCCCCAGGCGCCCCCCCTCCCCGCTGAGCCATGCCTAGGGAGCCCGTTTCTTGCACACTGCTCTCTTGTCCCTGTCCAGCTGGCCACCAGCTCAGGGAGCCTCAGCTGGCTGGAGGGGTGGGCAGCTGGGGAGCAGGGCTTTGGGGACTCAGCATCCCAGGGCCTCTCCCAGCGCTTGACCTCCCTGATGATGCCAAAAGGGATAGCCATTTCCTGGTCTAACTCCAGGAGGTGGGGAGGACACCCCAACTTCAGTCCCTCTTCCTCATCCCCCTGCCATCCACCCCACAAAGCTCCTGGAGATAGCAGGTGTGGACTGAGTGGGGGCTGAGGTCAGGTGGACAAGGTTAGGCCTACGTGACACTGGAGCTGACTTTTCCCCAAACCTTGGCTGACTGTGCCCTTGCATCAGAGAAGTCTACAGCCTACCCTGGCACCAAGCATGCCTGGAAGGAGACCCAGGGACCGGGGCCGGGGAACAATTTAAGCAGGGTTATTCCCTCTACTTCAAAATGGGTCTGCTGGATCAGAATGGCCAGATTAAAAACTCTAACGTCCCCAGAAATATGTGTCTCAAAGTCGTCAGAACCCCATGCCTGACCCTCCCTTCCTTGGATGTCCAGTAAGAACAAGACCTGTAACTGGCTCAGTAATCCAGCTGCGGGAAGAAGCAAAGTATGTGCGGGTCAGAGCCAGGCCAGCTCCTAAAACCCCCCTCCTTTTTTTTTTTTTTTTTTGAGAGTCTTGCTCTATCGCCCAGGCTTGAGTGCAGTGGCGTGATCCTGGGTTCAAGTGATTCTCCTGCCTCAGCCTCCCGAGTAGCTGGGATTACAGGCACCTGCCACCATGCCCAGCTAATTTTTTTTTTTCCGCCATGTTGGCCAGGCTGGTCCCAAACTCCTGACCTCAGCGTCCTGGTCTCAGGTGATCTGCCCGCCTCGGCCTCCCAAAGTGCTGAGATGACAGGCGTGAGCCACCGCGCCCGGCCCAGCCCCCTTTCTCCTCCCCAGGAAAACAGCCAGACCTTAAGCCCCAACGCTCCCCCGAGTCCCCCCTTTCTCCTGTCGGCTACTGCCCTCTGTCGGTCGGGAGAGGAAGTCTTTCTCTCCAAGGGGAAGGGAAGCTGCCCCATCCATCAACACAGTGACCATATTTTCAAAAGCAAACAAGGACATCTGGCTTGATATTCATATTCAAAAGGCCAGTAAATGGGAATGCCCAGGACATACAGACACAGTTCTCCTAAAAGACTGAACCCCAATCCTAGCAGTGCTTCCTGGACTCCCTTGGGGCATGGAAGACAGCCCGGCGGGCAGCTTTTTGGGGTCCCAGGGGATCCATGCACAGAGGCAGATGCCAGCATCACTAAGTCACCACCGCCACACCCACATAAACACACCGCTCTCTGTCCCCTGGCCCAGGAGCAGACACCCTCACTCCTGAGGCTGCCGCAGAGGGCAGGGCTGGGCCCGGCTCACAGCAGACGAAGGGGTCTGGTGCCCAGGTATCTGGCTATCCCCAGCCTTCCCCATTACCTGCGGTCCCTCCTCGCCCCCAGCCAGGCGCTGGTAAGCAGATCTCTCCCCCATGGAGCCCAAAATCCCAGTGGCTGCGGTCAGGGAGAGAAGCAGCGCCCGCAGCCCCCGCCCCGCAGCGGCACCGGCAGCGTCACTGCCCTGCGTCCTGGGGGGCCGGGCGTCGAGCATCCTCCAGAAGGAGCGCAGGGCCGCTACTGCGTCTCAGCCCCGGGGGAGGCCCCAGTCTGTGACCCCCGCCCCCCACAGCCTCCCACAGCCTCATCCGCCGTCGGCCGGCAGCCGGGTGGTCGCGCCCCTCCTCCTCCTGCGGGCTGCGGCCATTCCCTCCTGCAGCCCGTCCGAGCTCCGTTCCTCCTCTCCGCGGCGCTGCTCCCACCCTCTCCCAGCGAGACAGCTGTGCCAGCCCCGGGCTGACCCCTACCGAGAGCCGGGGCTCTGCCTTCGCCGGCCGCGGAACCGGGCTCCACTCAGCCCTCGGCCCGCCTCCAGGGCCCCAGAGCCACCAACTGGGGCCTCGGGGATTCACGAGCCCCCCGTATTCACGGTAAGGGGCCAGCCCTCCGACTCCATCTGAGACCCCTCCTCCTAGGCGTCCCGGGGCCTGCAGCCCAACCCGCCCCCAGCCTGCCCCGGCGGCCGCTCTGCTCCCAGAACGCCGGGCGCCCACCTGCCCCGCAGCTCGGCCCTGAGCTCAGCCGGCTCCGCGCCGCCTCCCAGCGCCCGCCCCACGCGCAGGCCACGCCCCCCGCCCCGAGGCCTCCCGCGGCCGATTCCCCGCGCGCCACTCCCGCAACGCCGCACGCGCTGTGCGCTGGGCACGCACTGACCTCCCTGACTTCAGAGCGGTTACACGAGGGCCCGGACTCCTGCTGAAAAGCCGCCCCAACACAGGCCCACGCGGGGGTGCCGCGCCCAGCACTGGCGCGAGGCCATCGCCGGCACAGGAAGTCCCAGGGCAGAGGCTCTTCCTCTCCCCCGGGGCCCCAAGGCACCACTTCTCATTCTGGTGGCATCTGAAGCAGCCACTGACTCTTTAGTACCGGGTATTTAGGGCTGAGCTCAGGGCACCCTCTCTGGGTTGGGGCAGAGAGACAGATGCTGCGACCTCTCCTCCCCACGCAGCGTCAAGGCTGAGCCAGACCCTGCTAGGGCACTAGGTGGGGCTCCCCCTAAGGCCCACTCTCCTCACACAGCCCCTTCCCCACCCCGAGCACACCAGGGTAGGCGGATGACTGCCGGCGAGGCCCCCAAACGCCTGGTTCTATGCTGTGCAGAAGCGGGCATCTTACTGCAGCTAAAGGCACACACTAGTCTTGGGAGTAGCTGCAAAGTGGGAGGCTGTAGAAGGCAAGGCAGAGAATACCAGGCCCCTCCCTTCTTGCCCTGGCTGGATAAAGGATCTGATCCAAACCCGCTTTCTCCCTGCCTCACCTCCCCCTGTAAATCTCTTGCGTCCTAGTACCATCCTAAGACATCCACAGGATCCAAACTACCTCTAGGATTTCGGGAATCCACCCCACGTGTACACCCCCTCTGCTCTTCACTTGTCTCTTTACATCTCCACTCTGCAGAGCTAAAGGAAACAAGAGGCTGGAAACCAGCCCAGCTCTGCTGTCCATTCCCCTCTCCAGCCTCTCCAACTGCATGCAAAGTGACAAATCCACACCAAGGCGCAGACAGGACAGGCAATTTCCGGCCAAGAGGGTTTTTCCAAAACAATCTACCGTATTCTCAGGAATATACGCCAACCCTACCTCCCAGGCGGCCCTCTCCCACCTCCACCTCCCTCTTCTCCAAGCCCTAAAGGAAAAAAAGAACATACTGAAGAAGAGAAGGGAGCTTACAGCTCCTCCCCCAGCCAGAGGATTATCTTGCTTCCACATGTCAGCCCCACCAAGTTTGGTCAGCCTTAACTCACCCCTCGGTGCGCAGAGCCCAAGCTTCTGGAGCAAGGCCAGGCTGGGTGCCCTCAGAACCTCATCCCAGAGGAACCTGCACCAGGCAACCCTGCACCTTCAGGTCAGCTGGGCCTGACATCACACTGGTCTGGGGAGGAGGCTGGCCAGAGCCCAAGAAAGAAGAGGGAGTGATTCAGACACACGCCATGACTGTCCATACTCTCTCCATCCCCAGGACACAGGGGCCCACTCCCTCCCAGGGGGCCTGGCAGCTGAGGTCCTGAGGGCAGGCAAGGCTGTGTCTGCTGGCAGTGCTAGGCCCATGGTCCAGCCCTGAAGCCTCTTCACCCCCACATGTTCTTTGTTTGTTTGAGATAGGGTCTCACTGTGCCCCCAGACTGGAGTGCAGTGGTGTGATCTTGGCTCACTGTAACCTCTGCCTCCCAGGCTCAAGCAATCCTCCTGCCTCCATCTCCTGAGTAGCTGGGATTACAGGCGTGCACTATCACACCCAGCTAATTTTTTGTACTTTTTGTAGAGATGAGGTTTCGTCATGTTGCCCAGGTTGGTCTCAAACTCCTGGGCTCCAGCATTCTGCCAGCCTTATTCTCTCAAAGTGCCAGGATTGCAGGCATGAGCCACTGCGCCTGCCCACCCCCACCCCGCCCCCAGCTTCTTAACTGTTGGTATTTCCTAAGACTTTTGAACTCATGTTTCCTTCTATTCTCCACTGATGATCTGCTCCCTGGGGTCACCTACGCCTCCAGGGGCTCCTGTTACCACCATGTGCTGTCTCCATTCCTGAATTCCTGTGGCCCCAGACCCACGCTTCCAGACATTTACAGGGCAGCTCCGCCAGGAGGCTGCACAGGTACCACATACTGCATATCCAAACTGGGCTCAGCATCACCCCTCAAACTCTGCTTCTGCGCTCCTGTATCCTGCTGAAAACATCACGAGCCAACACCAGCCACCCGAGGTAGAAACCACACCCCACCACGGACCCCCAGCCAAGACTCCTCCTCCTCCCTCTACCTTCTCCACCAGGCACACCAGTCCAGCTGCTTCAACCACCTCAGAATTCCTCCCAATGGTGACAGTGAGATCAGGAGTCAGACAGATGGGGGCTGAAATCCTGACTCTATCACGCTCCAGTTGGGCAACTTTTGAGCAAATAACCTCTAAGCCTCAATTTCCTCATCTGTAAAGTGGGGATAAACAGAATCTCCTTCATAAAACTGTCATGAAGAGTCAAGCACAGCACCTGGCTGCCTACTGTTACTGTTACCGGCTGGCACGCAGGCCCTTCCCTCAGTCCTGAAGGCCCAATCCCCTGCTGGCACACAGGCCCTCTGCGCTCCACTCACCTAGTTCCCCACCTCTCTCTCTTAGCATTCCCTTCAAATGTCTCTATGTCCCAGCCAAGTGTTTGCCCTTCCCTATGGGGTTCTTGTTTTTTGTTTTTAAAAGACTGGGTCTTGCTCTGTTGCCCAGGCTGGAGTGCAGTGGTGTGACCATGGCTCATTTTAACTTTGAACTCCTTGGCTCAAGTGACCCTCCCACCTCAGCCTCCTGAGTAGCTGGGATGATAGGCACTAGCCACCATGTCCGGATGCCCTTTAATTTTAATGTCTGCGGCCGGGCCCGGTGGCTCACACCTGTAATCTCAGCATTTTGGGAGGCCGAGGCAGGTGGATCACCTGAGGTCAGGAGTTTGAGACCAGCCCGACCAACATGGTGAAACCCCGTCTCTACTAAAAAATATAAAAATTAGCTGGGCGTGGTGGTGTGCACCTGCGGTCCCAGCTACTCGGGAGGCTGAGGCAGGAGAATCACTTGAATCCAGGAGGCGGAGGTTGCAGTGAGCCAAGATCGTG
>NW_026652939.1:0-19735 GCF_009828535.3 Hylobates moloch
CTCTAAGGCTGGGGTGGGCATTTTGACGGCGCCCTCTTTCAACCAACCCACGCTAAGGTGTCTGTGTTTCTGCGTTTTCAAGCTCCCCCCAGCCGCCCCGCGCCCCCCGCATCCCCATCTCCGTGGCTGAGGGCCTAGGGAGGAGGGAAAATCCACCCTCAGACAAACTAGATCCTCAGCGAGACCTGCTGTGGAGCGCATCAAACGGACCGCACGCGGACCCACCTGCCTTCCAAAGTTTGGGGTGTGAGGAAGCTGAGGCACGTGGCGTTTGGTTATGGCACAGCTGAGGGGTCTGCAGGAGACCCCAGAAAATGCCGCTGAGGACGGATTCACCGACGTCATCAAAAGCCGCGCTGGTAGGACCCCCGCTGCCTTGCTTTTTAGTGTCTGGGTTATTCACTGTACCCTGCTACTCTCCGCAGAGGCTGTGCCCTGGAAGTTGGCACGGGTTGGGGAAAGTTGTGGCGCCCAGCAGAGGAGCAGCAGGGGACTGTCAGGGCGCCCCCGCGCGTGGGGAGGGCGGGGAACCACGCAGGGCGCGGCGTTCCAGGGATAAGGGAGTGCTGCTCTCAGGGAAAGCAGAAACCCAAGTTTTCCTTTTAGGCCAAGTGGATCTCAGTGGGGGGTTTATTTATTATTTTTTAAAGAAAGCCCACTGGATATTAAATTTTGTTATAGGATGGTAGGTTGTTTTAAAAATTAAACACAAAGGATTGGTCAGATTGAGTTAAAATAAATATTGTGGTAGCTTGAGGAAGGGAGGGAGGGACGGCGAAGGACAGCTTGCCTTCTCAGGGCGTGGCCAAGTGCAGAGTTAAGAAATATGAGAAGTTTCACCTCAGCTGTGCTGAAGGAAAACGTCAGAGCGCTAGAGAGGAAGACTTGCATGCCCGAGGTACAACTATACGAGTTGAAAATCAGTAAAGCAGCAGAAGTGAGGAGTCTAAGGTTTTTGCAGCGCTTCCCACCCCCATGCACGTGTAAATTTAATTTGTAATAAATCTTCTGGTGTTTGGTAGTCTGGCCTACATACGCAAACTCTTGTAAACCAGGATAGGTTTTTAAAGCTGCAAATGGAAGCAGCTGTTAAGCTCTCTCTAAGGATGAAGTTTTTCAGCTGCCTGAGCCCGCTCCTTTCGCCTTTGGAGACGCAGCAAATTGTGGACGTTAAAATTACAGGACCATTCAAGATTTCTTTATGTACATTGCTGGATGCTGAAGAGGACAGAGGTATGAAGTCACTGTCCAAGTATATTTCTGAAGTGAGGTTAAAGGAAAGATCACAAAAGAAAACGAAAGTTAGTAAGAAACACGGGAGTTGTGTAAATTGCACACCAGCAAAGTGTTCAGAAGATAGCAGAGCAGAATTTCTTCAGAACTTTAGTAAGGTCTTTTTACAAGTAGTACGAGTTGATAATGATGGCTGTAAGTCACAAAACAATGGTGCTTCGGACAGTTTTGGGGAGAAATCAGTTATTTCGAATTTAAAACCACAGTTTCCTTCTTTTTTCACTCCATTATTTAGGTTATCTAACAAGCTTCTTAGATTTTAAAGCGAAGAATGGAAAACTTTCTTAAATAGAGTGCCCTTAGCATTCAGCGCCAAGGTTAATAGAATTGGCTTTAAGTAAATACCCTAAAATAATAATGTGAAAAAATAGGTTGGGTAGTTTCATACATTGCTTTAAAATTGCTATTGTTTATACATTTTATTGGACAATAACCTTGCAGCTATAATTATCTGAAAAATGCAGAGGGATATCTACTATAAATCTGTTGCAGATCATTGTTTTGGAAAAAAGTGTTAATTTAGGAATTAATTCTACAAATTAATTCTATTTATCATTATGCTACATCTAAACTTGCCAGAGCATGGGGGAAATGAGAAAAGGATCCACAAAGATATTCTGAAAACGACATTCATGTAAATTTGTGTCTTGGAAATGGGTAGTTTAACTTCATATCTAAGGAAAAATTAATCTACGTATATGTAACATTCCATACTCGATGCTACTATTGAGAGTCACTTTAAAAATGCAATAATTGAATTGTTATATTTTTATCTGTGAAATTCAGCTTTTGTTAGGAATCTAAATCAGGTGGGGTGAGTTGTCACTCATTACAAAGAGTAATATATAGATGGTCCAACAGGTTATCTAATTTTCAATATATATCTTTATATTTTTGATAGGTCGTTTCCTTTAAGGGTTTAGAGGCCCTCAAGTAAAAGATAAACTAATATTTGCTTTGAATATTTTAGTTTCTGTACATTTATAAAACCAGCATTTTTGTTATATATGTATATATATATATACACACACACACACACGCACATATGTATATATATACATAAATATGTTACAGTTTTGATTTTGTTTTGTTAATTCTAAAGTTAAAGAGTGGCTACTATTACTAAAGATTTTTTTTTCTTTTGTAGCCACTTGTTGTGCACAGCAAAAATATAATGTGGTGGGGCAAACAGTAATATCAGAAAAAGCACACTTAAAAATTTGTTTAGATTGTGTCTAGACCTAGTTAAATGTCAAGGGAAATTTAGATAACAAGAGCATGTTGTAACAATGCCTTGAGGGATATAAAAATAAATTTTATGTAAGGTGTTTAAACATATTTTTGTAGCGCTATTGAAGATTTTTTTACATTGTAATCAGAATTTTTTTAAATTGAAGACAGATGATTATAATGTACATTGATAATACAAGTTTGTGCTTCATTAGATTGATTTTATACATTAGTCTCAGCTCATCATTTGATGAGGAGTCATAGCAATGTGAAACTTTGACAATTATTATTTCTTCCGTCACAACTGCATACTGTTAATTCATTTCCTCAAGGAACAATACTTTTGACTGATTATGGTTGATGTACGTGACTTCAATAATCATAATGTGAGTACTACCCATGGGAAGCCCTGTGCTCTGGGAGAAAATTGTTTATTACAAAATGAATAACCTGAAACAGAAACAGAACTTTTACACTTTCAGACATAAACTACAGATAACCCAAAGGTAAAATCTCAGTGTTTAAAAGCATTTCAAGACAATGAATTTGCAATTGTCTTTTCTTGCTTGGAAACAGCAAATATGGGTATTTGATCTATTGATTTGGATGCTTTCCTGTAATTAGAAATATCCCAGTGTAACATATACAGCTCCATGCTGTTAATCTTTTAAAATCAGTTGTAAATTTAATTAGCCCTGATTTCTCTTATGACATATTTGTGGTTTGTAATCATTTAGCATCTTGCTACATCTTTAGATCTTTTACTGGCATAGGTTAATACATGAATAATTGAATAAAATGTACCTATGGGTTTGTGTCATGAAAGGTTTTTTGAAATAAACTCAGATATTTTTTTCAGAAGAAAATCAGCTAAGTAGTTTTTATCTTTAAAAAAAGGAATAAAGATTATCTTTGATCTGATCTTGAGGTCTACTATAAAAAGATCTTTCTGGTGACCAATTTCACATTGATATAATTCATATTTTATTACAAATCCCAACTATAAAAGATTGCTATATCCAAAGGTAGATAGATTTTATTTTATCCATACATCATGATTATAAAGAGCTCATTACAAAGAGTAATATATAAATGGTAGACAAAATAACTATTTTGAAACACATTAGATTTATACCTTTAGTATTTTAACTATCCTTACTTAAAACAAGAATACAATGTAATTGAACTTATTTTTTCAGTTTGAGCTAATGCTCTTAAATTGTAACCTTATAGTACTATACCACTAACAATTAAATATTATCAGAATAATACAAACGTCAAATTAGACAAAGCTACTGGGGATTTTACAAGGGAAAATGTGAGCAAGAAATCAGAGACATTTTGAAAGGCATGTTCTTTTCAGAACTGGACACTATTACATTTGAAAATATTTTCTTACTAGGCCATTCAGTATCTGCAGTCACTTTGGTAATGAAGCCTGTACTTATCCATCCTAGGAAAATTATATTCTCATATCATCCCAAAAAAGCAGGTAATTCATTGTTTATGTTTGTAGAAGACCTGCTTTGGTGAGTAAAAACAAAAACAAAAATCTTTAGTGTTAAGATTTCGCTTTGCGTGAATATGTGAGAATTCTTCTGCACGGAGACTTTGCTAAGGAAGTTGTAGGTAATACTTTTCATAGATAATAACTACTAAAGTATTTTATACTATATTGTAAGTTTTACTCTCCTTAGGTAATTGGGTATGAGAGCAGTCCTATTGCAAGATTAGTTAGAAGACTAGAGAATCGTCCGTTCTCATTCCCGATTACAGACAGAGTTACGGAAATTTATGAGAGCTAAAAAATTTTTCCATGCAAGTTATTTAACATTATACCCACATTGTTTTCAAATCTATGTATTAAATTTTATCTGATATGAGAGTGAATTAGATTATATTCTTTCCTGTGAGGAGACATTTGGAAATTATGCGTATTGAGTTAATGAGTACATTTGGCTTGAGACAGGACAACTTCTAAGTTCCTACTGAAAGTTTTACATAAATTATGATAGCTACTTTCAATTTAATAAATTTAGCCAATTTATCTTGACAATCAATAATTCTGAGCTCTAAGTTCCTCTCTATGTAAACTCTGTTCTCTGTTACAATGAAATTGAAAGTAAAAACAATGAACTCTAAAAGTTTGGTGAAACTGTAGTTAGTAATTAGGGGACTATCTAGTGGTGTGCTGGGGGGCTGTTTGGAATTGACTTATGAGATTCAATGGTGTGAATCTTTTCCTAACTCTGCGTTCAATGACATCATATTGGTGTTTTAAAATTACCATGGTGGGTGACATGGTTTGGCTCTGTATCCCCAGCCAAATCTCACCTTGAATTGTAATAAACCCCACATGTCAAGGGTGGGAACAGGTTGAGATAATTGAATCATGGGAGTGGTTTCCCCCATGCTGTTCTCGTGATAGTGAGTGAGTTCTCACAAGATCTGATGGTTTCATAAGGGGCTTCCCCCTTTGCTCAGCACTCATTGTCTCTCATGCCTCCCTGTGAAGAGGTGCCTTCTGCTATGATAGTGAGTTTCCTGAGGCCTCCCCAGCCATGTGGAGCTGTGATTCAATTAAACCTCTTTTCTTATAAATTATCTCGTCTCAGGTATTTCTTTATAGCAGCGTGAGAATGGACTAATATAGTAGGGTTATTTATAACATAAAAGTTGGCCAATATTACTGATAAGACTTTTTTTTCTTTTTTGAGAGATAGTTATTAAATTTTTATTTGTTAAGTATGGCAAGTATTTCCAATACTGGAACTATTAATGATGGGAAAAATACAAATTTAGAATAAAAACTATTTTGTTGAGGCTGGATTTAAGTTAGGTATGCATTTTACTACAAGTAAAAGAATAACCAACTAACTATGGCCTCAACAAATTTTACGTAACAAGAAATCTAGAGGTAGGCCTTTTCTGGCATTGGTGTGACATTTCAGTGCTATCAGGACTGGTGTCTTGATGATTCTCTTGGCCTTTTCTTTCTGAATACAAGCTGACAGCCACTGTTCAGCTACTATTTGAGGCCTGAAGAAAGGAGAAGAAAGCCACCAATTGTATCTCTTTCAGACTCCCTTCAGCAGACGGCTGCCTATGTCTCATGGCAAGAACTGCTATGCTATGTGGCCATCCTTAGGTGTAAGAGATGCTGAGATTGTGAATATTTAGTTCTTACAGTCTCTATATGAATTTTTGTGAAGGACAAGATAATTTAGGAAATTGAAATGGTGTTAGTATAGCCAGTCATCCAAATTTGTTTACTTTGTTGCTTCTTAACTATTGAGCCTCGTGTTATAGTAGAGAATATAGTACCTCTTAAACACCTAAGTTGTTCCTGATTATACAATCATAAATTAGATTAAGCTTATATCATGAATTCTTCTTTTTCCTTTAACAGATAAAGCCCATCACAGCACGTGGATTTAAAGATTTAATAGCTGTGACCTTTTGTCCCTAGTTAAGGAACATGAAATCACCCTTTGATTTCTGTCATGCTAGTAAAACCTGACCTTTTAATCCCTTGGAACTGATGTGCTATTTTGAGAATGGGCATAATTTAACTATGACAAATGGCTACAACTATAGGACTACCCAAAGACAAGTATAGGACATGCATTTCTGTGGAATATTTAATGGCTATATTTTAATCTAATAAAGTTGATTGGGAGGACCACTTGTAAACACCTTTGGGTCATGTCCTGTGACTGTAGTAACTGAAAACTGGTCCACTTGAGTAGCATATTTTAATGTAAAATGCCCTCATCTACCCTGTCCCTCCTTCAAACTGTCCCGTTCCTACTGTCCCTTCTTGTAACATCGTTTGAGGTACTGAAGATGAGCTATTCATTCCAAATTTGTATTATATAAAGTAGAAAAGTCTATTTTCATCATGTACGTGTCCTATGGAATTATCTTTCCCTTGTCAAACCATCACAAATGAATACAAAACAGTAAAAGAAACCCCATATTATTTTGTGCATTGAATATATTTCAAATGTAATAATTTGACATGAATGTAATTAAAGAAGTTTTGAATCAAAGCAAATAGTAACACAGATTAAATCCATAGTATGAGTTTGCTGAAGATTAAAGGGGAACTGAATTTTAATCCAAGAACAAAATGGCAGATAGTAGATTTGGCCTGGTGGGGAAGTCATGGGATATCTAAGGTGTCGTATTCTAAGTTAAAGAAATAATATTTGCCAAGCCCTTCAGAAGAATTACAAGGAGGAATTTTCTTTTGTGCATGACTGGATTTGGAGACTGGAGTAACTCTGATGCTCTGGCAATAGTTTTCTATCCTGAGAATTACAGCTACTTAGGGAAATTTTTAAGAATATATGAATACCTGGGCCCCTCCTGCAGAGCCTCTCATTTATTTTGACTGGAGGGTGGCACCTGGCTATGGAGAATCCACCAAGAATTCTAATGAGCAGCCAGTTTTGAGAAGCTGTGAAATCTGGTTTTGAATCATCACCGGAACCTTCCTTGGTTGTTTGCTCTGTGGTGATGATTGAAGATTCCTGTCTTTTCCATGATTATAGTATGTGAAGAATCATTGGCAGTTCTCAAAACTTACAAACTTTCTATCATTTATACTTACAGAGATTGTTTATGTCCTTCTTCTAGACTCTGAAAATACCACCCAATGTCTACTATATTTATTGTGATAAAATACAGAGATAAGAAGACCTGAGGGTTAGAAGAAGAGCAGAGAATAACCTGAAAATCAGGAGTAGCTACCTAAGCTTGCCAGACAGTTAATAGTCTTCTTAGTCATTCGTAGTTAAATGTGAAGTAATTAACTTTAGTTGCATTTTCTCTAGAAATCATGTAAGATAACCTGCATCACCCAAATTGGAATTTTGGTTGGGGGCACGTGGAAGAGAAGAGCTTTTAGATGTTGCACTCATAAACTGGCAAATAACAGGGAAAATTAATTCCAGGGATGTATGTGATTTGTTTGGCATGGAGAGTGTCAAGAAAGGATTCATTAGAGCATGCACCTCTAATTCTTTAGAACCCCAGTACTGTTTAGTATGTTGGAGCAATATATACCACTACTCCCTATTATATTGCTTAACTCATATTTCCTCCTTGAACCCAGAAGGCTTTTTTTTTCACCAGTTTCAAAGCTTAGAAGCAGAATATACACACGCTAATATTATGATGTAAGAATTATGGAGGGACAACGGCTCTACTGAAAATGAGGCTAGCTAAAAGTTAGAATATTGATATAGGTAGGTAGTTACAATGGAGTCAAAGAAAACTGATTTTTTTTTTGCATTATACCTGTAGTTATCACTATACCAAATAAGTGGGGGCGGGTAACCATTTCTCCTCTCTATTTATTCTTTTCCTTCTTTACTTTCCTATCCTTTCCATTTCTCTCTTGAACCTGATTGTCACTCATCTCAGAATTCAAGTTAATGCTATCAATACTGTAGTACAATTAAAGTACAGTATAAATAGACTTCTTTGGAATGGTTTATCTTGCCACAATTTCGTTGCATTAGGCCCATGAGGAAATATGTACCAAGTTTTATTATGCCAACTTTCAATTCCATTTTCAGATAAATCCTGTACAAATTTTGGGCTGCTCATACTTTATAACATAAATGCTATGTTTAAAAAATTTGGCTTATTTAAAATTAGATTTGTGATTTGATACAAGGACTAGCTGATACCATTATTAGAAACATCCTAGGCAGGCATCAATTGTATTCTTCTACTGCAGTGGATTCTCGAATTTGAGTGCGCATCAGAATTCTCTGGAGGGCTTGTTAAAAATACAGGCTACTGTCCCATGCCCTCAGAGTTTCTTGTCTAGTCGTCGTAGGGTAGATCCTGAGAAGTTGCATTTCTCACAGATTCTTAAGTGTAGCTAATCCTGCTGGTCTAAGGACCACACCTTGAGAAACACTGTTCTGATATAAAAGTTAGGAAGGAATTAGTGAGCAATCACTGGTTAGTGAAAATATGAAGGAGTGAATAGTTCTTTGGTCTAGGAAACAAAGAATGATATAAGGCATTTCAGAGCTTTTGGAGATGGAGTTCCTTCTACTATATATTCTTACAACAATAATACATACAAAGAGAAAAGCAATAGATACTGGGGACTCCTTGGTAGGGGGAAGAGTGTGAGGGAGTGTGAGTTGAAAAACTACCTGTCGGGTACTATGTTCACTACCTGGTTGATAGGAACATTCGTACAACAAACCTTACACAAAATTTACCCATGCAACAAAACCTGCACATGTACTCCCTGAACCGAAAATAAAAGTTGAGAGAAAAATAATATAATAAAATAAAAAACTGGAGTGGGGGGACGGGGGAGGGATAGCATTAGGAAATATACCTAATGTAGTGGCTTTTGTTCATCTTTTTCTTTTAAATTACTATTTCATTAAATAGAGCCTGACTCATTTTATATGGGGTGTGTAGGAGGGTCATTTGATATCACAGATGAACATGTGATATTACAGGTGTCCCAGGTTCTCAGTTATGCTGTTTGCCATAAGAAGTGTTTTCTCTTCACATTCTGCTCTGCTTAGCAGTGTAGCAGCCTTCCCTTCCCCACATCCCCTGGGTCTAAGACCCCCCAAAACATCCTTAGCAACAAATTTAGATGAATATAGAATATATTTTAATAACTCCTAAATTCCTCAAAAGAAATATCACCTGCCATAATTATTTGATTTCAATTAGTATTTTACTATCTACCACAGTGTCAAAACTCTCTTTAAATTCTTTATTAAATTGTCCTCTACTGTTAAATGTGAACATAATTCCTTAGCTTGTACTTCGTAGAACATTTATTTACTCCATGGGCTGTTAATACTATTTAATGATTATATAAGTTTGGGACACATGAGTTAAACATAGTTAATAAATTTCTTTTATGCATAATTCCTGAGAAAATTTATTATGCTAAGCGGCATAAAAGAAACTTCAAGAGAAGACTGGAGTTCACAAAATTTATTTTAGCATGGAGTTTTTTTGTTCAGAAACATTTTGTGGATTAGTGTTTCATAGAACTCAATTTGGAAAATAGAAATTATATTAATTAGAATATATCGACCCATTAATCTATTGGTTTATTCCAGCTGATTTGCCTACCCTATTTGAAATACCCTTTCCTTCCACACTGCTCAATCATTTCTTTCCTAACAGACTATAGTAACCAAAGACAGTCATCCCAGTTTTAAGATGGTCATTCAGATTATTCTTGATGGCACACAGTTTTTGTAATTGTATAGCATATTCTATAAAAATTGACATAATATAACAAAATCTCAGATAAATAATCATAATCGAAACCATTAACATTGTGAGATGTGGGTGTATGCACATATATATTTACACATATGCACGTGCACATATGTATGAAAGCATAAGATATAACACGTTAATACTACCTATATGTATTTTGTATAAACAGGATAAAAGTGATTTTTATTCATATGTAGTATATGATATATAAGTATAATAATATATACATGTTAATATAAACATACTATGCATACTACTTTATAAATTGATTGTTATAACCTGGGTGACAGAGCAAGGCCTTGTCTCAAAATAATAATAATAATAATAAATTGATTACACATTGATGTAATATGAACATATTATCACTTTATTAAATATTCTTTGATAATAGTTTCTTCCATCAGGTATGGGAGGCATATTAGAATTAAAAAGGTGGTGTCCAAAAAGGGCTACCTATGTCCACAGATTCTTCAAAACTACTGTACAATAAGTATTGGGTGGAAGATCGGAGGTGGAAAGATATCACTTCCACCCATGAAAATATGTTTTTCTAGAATATGTCTTGTAACTGTATTTTTTCTACTCTGACTTGGTTACCTAAGTGTGTGAATCATTTAAATCTTGTTGAACATCTGCTTCTCTATTCTAAAAGACAGACAGTGACTGGATGTTTAGAGATACATACAGAATAAAATGTTTAAGTAGATCTAAAAGACAGTGAAAAATGAAACTTAGTGGATAAGAAGGAATATACAAATATTGGCATGTGGCATCAGAAAGACAAAAAATAAATGAGATAAGCCTCAATTCTGCAGTATTTCTGAAGAAAGGCGGGTAACTGCAACAAACACTGAATGAAGGGTGTAGATGCAGTAGTGCGTGAGGCAGACTTGTAGAAAAGAGTGCTCAATAGGGGCATGAAACCATATTGGTCAAGTGATTTGAACCAGAGAATATTGTAATCATTACACAGATTTTAATAAGATAGTCATTAGCAATATGAATATGAGAACTTACCTACAAATGTGAAAAACAAAACAGATAATATATTTTACCTGATGTTGTGATATCTTTTTATTAAATATGTTTTCCTGTCTATATATTATGACTTTAAATAGAGGCTTATTTTAAAATTAAGAAGCAGACTTGACAATATTTGGCTTGGCCTAAGTTACATATTATGTAAACTACATTAAATTATTAGTTAATATATTAACCAACATTAAACATCTAAATACATTTTTTCCTTTAAATTTATGCATAACTAATTACTGAGGTCATGCCACTATAGGTTTGGGAATGGACTGGTTTTTAATCACAAATGGAAATTTCTTATAAAGAAAATTTCTAAAATGAATTCCATGAAAAATACATTATTAATTATAGCTAGCCAAATGTGAAAAATGCTTACTTTTTTATTTCATAGAAATACATGTTTCATAATAGAGTAGCTAATATAGTTTGGCTGTGTCCCCACTCAAATCTCATCTTGAATTGTAATGCCCATAATCCCCATATGTCATGGGAGGGACCCGGTGGGAGGTAATTAGATCATGGGGGCAGTTTCCCCATACTGTTCTCATGATAGTGAGTTCTCAGGAGATCTGATGGTTTTTGAGTGTCTGACATTTCCCCGCTGGCACGTATTCTCTCTCCTGCCACCCTTTAAAGAGGTGCCATCTGCCATGATTTTAAGTTTCCTGAGGCCTCCCCAGCCATGTGAAACTGTGAGTCAATTAAACTTCTTTTCTTTATAAATTACCCAGTCTTGGGTATTTCTTCATGGCAGCATGAGAAGGAACGAATACAGTAGCTATTATATTCTGTAACATTTTTAAGTCAATTAAAATTTGGTTCATAGTAATGGTAATATTACAGGTATTGCTTAAAGATTTGGGTTAAAATTCTAGACACAAAACAATATACTCATTGAATCAAAACAATGGCAATATTTTAAAAATATTGATGGAATTGGAACAAATTAGGTTATAAAGCAATTAAAATTTGTATCTTGATTTGGACTTTAATTAGATGTAGAAACGTAATGCAGAGTATTGTAATATACAGAAGAAATCATGCTTTTATTTACTGCTTCTTTCTGTTCTAAGAACAAAAACTTAAACTAACTACTATTTGGTACTAGTAATCATTTTTTTTTATCAAAATAAATGACTGTCTCCAGTGTATTCTCTTGCTATTTTCTCCAATTATCTATCTCTGATAAAAGTAGGCAATGTTTACATTGAAACCAATGAAGAAATTGTGTTCAAGATGTCCATGGGAGATGCGAGAAAAGTAACAGAAACTTTCAGTTATAATTAAACCAGATTATTTTGAGAAAATCATAATTACTGATTACTAAACATTTCCTAAATGACACTAAGTTTATTCAATGAGTATTTCCTTAGTCTTGGCAATTTACTATAATTGTAGTAGTTTTTCTCTATCAAGTCTATAATTTTTTAAAAAAGATGAACAAAGATTTGTTTTCTTTTATTTTCACTTAAACCTGGGGGTGCACAGCAAGTTGTCACTTAACATCACATGATCATACTGTTACATGCTTGTATCTAGGAATGAGAGTTGGTATGCTGAATAGACTGATTAATCCCCAGTGATAGCAACTAACTGGGGAATTTCAAAGTCTCCCTCCTTATTCCCAACACCTCCTCACAAAGATGTGCTGTTTCCACCACATCACTTGAAAAAAAACATGTATTTTCTCATTTTATGTTCTGAAATATATTTTCATATTCTTGCTTTCCCATGCTTTCTTTCTCTGTATTATTCCTTTTACATACTTATTATCCTATTATACTCATATTAATGTACCGCTGAAGTTTACTTTTGATTCATAGTAAAATTTTATTTAATAAGATTTCAGAGGTCATATGTAGACGAGTAGAATGGCATGACATCAAAGCAAAGATTACACTAAGGCTTCAGTACTACTGGTTTTAAACAGCAATTAATAAGTCACCTATTGAACATTCACAGCACACCTCTTACCAAACTTAGTAAAACGGATTTCCAACATGATGTTATCGAAGTACCTCCAAACTAAAAATTTGGGGACCTAGCAGGTCTGTGTTCTAATTTGATGCTGCTGTTAACAAACCAGTTGATTTTAGCCAACATCAGAACTATAACATTCTTCTTTAAAAAATGTTTTAAATTTATTGAGGTGTAATTGACATACCAAATTGGACTCATTTAATGTCTAAATCTTGATGAATTTGGACATATGCATACACACATGATAACATCACCACAATCAAAGTACTAAACATGTACATCACCTCCAAAAATATCCTTGTGTTTCTAAGGTATATTTTTGTTTTTTGGTTTTTTTTTTAGTGAGAGCACCTAACATGAGATCTATCCTTTTAATATTTTGAACTGCATCAAACCGTATTGCTAACTACAGGTAATACATTTGTACATCAGATCTCTAGAAGTTATCTTGCATAACAGAAACTTAACATCAATTGAAAAACAATTCCCCATTTCCCCTTCCCTTAGCCCCTGGCAACCACCATTCTATTCTCTGCTTTTGTGAATACAACTATTTTAGAACACTCATATAAGTGGAATCTCTATCTGAGACTGGCTTATTTCATTTAGCATAATGTCATCAAGTTGTTGTTACAAATGGCAGAATTTCCTTCTTTTTAAAGGCTGAATAGTATTCCATTCTCTCTCTCTCTCTGTCTCTCGCTCTATGTATATATACACATATATGTACATATGTGCATAGACGTATATATGTGTGTATATATATATATGGACTGCTTCCATATCTTGTCTATTGTGACTAGTGCTGCAATGAACGTGAGAGTACAAACATCTCTTCAAGATCCTGACCTCAATTTATTTGGATATATACCCAGAAGTGGGATTGCTGCAGTATATGGTAATATCATTTTTAATATTTTGAGGAACCTCTATACTGTTTTTCCCAGTGGCTATACCATATAGCATTCTCATCAACCGTGTATAAGGGTTCAAATTTCTAATTTCTCCACACCTTTTCCACCACTTATTTGTTCTTGTGTGTGAAAATAGCCATCCTAACAAAAATAAAGTGATATCTCATTGTGGTTTTGATTTGCATTTTTGTGATAATTTGTGATGTTGAGCATCTATTTACACACCTATTGGCCATTTGTATGTTGTCTTTGGAGAAATGTCTATTCAAGTCTTTTGCCTATTTTTTTAATCCAGTTGCTTGTTTTTCTCCAAATGAGTTTGAGACTAAAAAGGAAACATAATGTTTGGGAACCTGAGTATGATGGATGTGGGCAAAGATGATGAAAATAGAAAGAAAAACTTTTTGATTTTAATAGCTTTAGGAGTATAAATGGTTTCTGGTTACACAGATTAATTATATCGTGATGAAGTGTGAGATTTTAGTGCACTTGTCACCCAAGTAATGTACACTGTACCAAATATATAGGTTTTTATCCCTCACCCTCTTCCCACCCTTTCCCTTCTCAGTATCCAGTGCCCATTATACCACTCTATGTGCCTTTGCATATTCATAGCATAGCTCCCACATGTAAGTAAGAACATATGGTATTTGGTTTTTCATTTCTGAATTACTTCCCTTAGAACAATGGCCTCTAGTTCCATCAAACTTGCTGTAAGAGACGTTATTACATTCTTTTTATGGTCGAGTAGTATTCCATAGGGTGTATATACCGCATTTTCCCTATCCATTCATCAGTTGATGGGCACTTAATTTGGTTTCATATCTTCCAATTGTGAATCGCACAGTGATAAATATATCTTCAGGTGTCATATTTGCAAGTGTCTTTTTGATATAATGACTTATTTTCCTTTGCATAGACACTCAGTAATGGTATTTATCGATCAAGTGGTAGATACAGTTCTTTAAGAAATCTCTATACTGTTTTCCATAGAGGTTGTCCTAATTTACATTCCCACCAGCAGTGTAAAAGTGTTCCCTCTTCACCACATCCATGTGAACATCTGTTGCTTTTTGAATTTTTAATAATGGCCATTCTGGCTGGGGTAAGGTTGTATCTCAGTGTGGTTGTAATTTACATTTTCTTGGTGATTAGTGATGTTGAGCATTTTTTCTTATGTTTGATGGCCATTTGTATATCTTCTTTTAAGAAATGTCAATTCATGCCATTTGCCAAATGTTTGATGGGATTATTTGTTTGTGTTTTGCTTGCTGATTTGTTTGAGTTCCTTGTAGATTCTAGATATTAGTCCTTTGTTGGATGAATAGTTTGCAAATATTTTCTCTTTTGTGGGTTGTCTGTTTACTCTGATTATTCTTTTTCTGTGCAGAAGCTAGAAAAAATGAATATTCATGCAAGGCTTTATGATAAAAAATAAGAAATGTCAGTATGGCAAAGCACAAGGTATAGCATCATGTAACTGACAGTGAAATAGGATACAGATCAAGCTCTGATTTTTTTTTGAAAGTAGTTTATTTAAGATGAAGTATTGTATTCCTGAGCTATCTTAAAAGGCTGGTCTTCTTGTATTAGTTTCAAAGGTAGTTTTTGGAAGCAAGGCAGGACCCAGATTGCTGATTTTCAAAGGTAGTATTTATGCCATAGAAAAAAACCCAGAAATTTCATTTTTCTTTAATTATGCCACTTTAAAAACTCTTATCTTTTTGACTAATAAGGTTTGTAAAATATAAATATGCTGATACACATGTTATATACGATATATAAATATATAAGCTATATATATAAGCCATATAAATGTGTTATATTAATATGTATAAGATATATAAATATATAAATATATATTTATATATATCTCTCTCCCCAATTTTAGGGGTATAGTCCAAAGTCTTTTACTGTAAAGAGTGCATATTAAAAAAATAAAACCCACTTTTTACATGGTATTCAACATTCTTTCAGAAACGTCAGTAATAGATTAAAAACTTCTGGCAACCATATAGAGTGTAGTCAGAAAACTATGAATGGGTTTCATCTATCATTATTTTGAAGTCATTCTGAGAAAAAAAATGCTAACCATGACTTAGAAACATGTTCTGTTTTGAGCAAAATAAACTAAATATGGTAGATGCTGTGATGCACTGCCCAGATTTCTCTTCAGAGAAGGACATTTTACCCAAACTGATGGAAGTACTGTTGGTAGACAGACTTTGGTTGTTAGCCCTTTTGAGGACTGCCTCAGTTGAAGAGAAATGCCCTGGGTTATGGGACTTTCTTGGGTTGACCTCATACAGGAACTTATCTATGAGGGCATATAAAGGCCCTTTTATCTCAGTTAAATTTAATCTATTCTGTAGGGCAATTCTAGCTCCAGAGCTTCTCACAGGGTTGGCAGAAGCTGCTGTTGGGCTAAAGGTTCAGCTGACTTTTCTGTGTCCACTCCTACTTCTTTCTTCTTCTCTCTAGAAGTGTTGAGCCCCAGGGAACTCCGTAATAAACATTCTAAATTTTATATCATAATTGGATTCCCAGTGAACACAACCTGTAACACTTAAAAACCAAAGTAAAATATATCAGTTATGTATTCTGAAATAAACTAACTTTAGGCCTGGGAAAAATTACAATAAGAAGACTTCACTAAAAATTTAATCTTCTGTACTAGACCTATCCCTTATATACTTGGCTGTCAGATCCATCATTATTATGACATAGATGAAATGGTAAACTAGGATGATATAATATTGTGATGAACATGTTTATTCCCATTTATGTTTCCTCATTGACCTAGAATCAACACTTGCCTCCTAAAAGCATTTTCTTATTGAGTGCTCCCTAGATTGGAAAGTTCTTATCATCAAGGGGCCTTGTATATAGGATTCATATCACTCTCCATAGGGGCTTATTAAACTGCCTCCTTTTCAATTCTTTCCCTTCCTACCTCACAAAGCATTTATTTGTTCCATTATGCACCATTATTTTTAAATTTTTTAAATAGTAGAAGATCTGCATTTTAATTAGGTATAATCTACTTTTAAAGTCAGTTGAAAAATTTTCTAAAATGAAACATCTGTAATATCCAAAGGTGTCTGGCCTAGGGCAGAAAAAGTGAGAGTGCACATCTGTATTATTGCCATCATCAGAAAATGAAGTCCTATTAAAAACATGTTCATAATGTGCTCTACTCTCTAGGAAGCAAAAGTTTATATCCTGGAAAACTACTAGCATTTCTTATAGGCAATAAAAGTTTCATGACAGCCCAGACCTGAGTTATTAAACATATGCTCAGGCATCTTAAAAATGTTATTACTGATTAATCTATAGTTATAAATAACTTTCATTGGCCCTACATGCCTAAGTAAATATGGTAATTTACGGTTTGTGTTGTTTCATACAAATATGGCCCTCTGTCTTTTGTCAAAAAATGAAGTTATTCTTGTATATCATACAGTTCTGCAATAATGAATGCTAAAGCGATAGGATGAAGTTAGTACCCAGAAACAGAATTATCACTATTTAAATTTCATCATTTTTAGATATTAACCCTAGTTGCTAAATATAGTATGATGAAAAATATTAAGAATCCACATTTCTTAAATCTATATTAAGTAAATTGATATTAAAAGGGTAAAATGATCCCGCTTTCCATCAAACGTGATTTTTTATTATTTATACATAAATTGTCAAATTTAAAATAAACCCTCACCACAAAAAAGTGATGCATTTGATATGAGGAACAATAAACAAGCATAACTAGGGCAGGAATACAAATCAAGAAATTATTAAACATTACAGTTTTATTATGTTAAAAATATTTACATAAATTGTATTTTATTGCAAGGCCAGAAAATACTGAAAAGCAGTTTGAAACCTAATATAAACAAATATTTAGTTTCAAATGGTAACCTCCTTTCTTCTGAATACTTCTTCTCTATAATGGAGGTAAGGCCGAGTTATGATTGAGTCCTATGATTGAAAGTTCATCTTCAGGGCTAGCCTTAAACCCTCTAATATGGTGAATAACCTACACATGTGTTCTTCAATAACTCACAAGTAATTTTCAGTGGTGTTTCCGTGTGGGAATTGCTTCCTAACATTTCTTCAGAAATACACATTTTTTTCTGAGTCTGGAATAATGAGAAAGATCAATCAGGAGCTTTAGAACACAGGAATAATATACTATTATCCCCATGAGAGAACTGCAGCTTAGAAATGAATGGAAAAACATTACAAGTTTGAAACTTCAGAATCCACCAAAGTCAAGTGGAAATTAAGCAAAATCAGGAAGCACAGATTCCAAGTCAGTCAAAAATCAAGGTTGACGTTACTGGGAACCAAGTTCAGAATAGATGTAGAAGAATGGTGACAATGTAATAATTCAGTCTTACTTTCAGTTATTGTCATGTTTTAAAAGTGTGTTTTTGAATGTCTGCTGTTGACAATGCATCATTCTAGCCAATAAAATTAGCATTAATAATTTATATGCATAGTATACTTGATTAAAATCCTATAAGTGATGTTCCCAGAAATAGTAAGTTTGGGAACTAAAAAATTCTCAAATTGGTGATTTCAATCCATGATTCTGTGTAGTGATTTTGACACTAATATTGCCAGGAAGTCTAAATATTAGCTAATCAAATCCTATCCAATACTACTCACTAACATGTTCAATGTTTTAACATTTCCAATCAGCTATGTTTCCTTGTAAACTTAATTTTTTAAAATGTATTAATCATAGTTTGTATATATCCCTACTAATATGTAAAAATAATGTAGAATATTGGAAGCATGTTAGGAGTAACTTATTTTTAGTAATAATAATGTAGAACATTGGGAGTATGTTAGGAGTAACTTAGGATTTTAGAAATTTATGAACATTCCTGGGAATTCTGATTTCCATTTCTCAGATATCAAATACTAATTTCTGTTGGGATTTTGGAAACTTTCAGCCAGCAGCAACTCACAAAAATGGTGTGGTGGACAGAGGGAGCAAGGTGATATTTGCCAGATCATGTGACATCTTTTCACACGCACACTACATAGCCTATGACACCTGTTTTTAGTTTAATACTGTTTTAGTCTTTGGTATATAAAATTGTGACATTAAACATAAAGTCATTAACTTAAAAAGATTGAAATAGATACTTTTTTCTGATATTTACTTGTCTCTTTTTCTTAAACTTTTGGAGTTATAGATCTTTGTGAATCTAATGAAGTATTGTAGAGATGAGACTGTCATCAGGTGTTTTCATTAAAAAAATCTATACACCTCTTACACTAAAATTTGTGGTTGGGTTTTATTAAAATAACATGAGGGGTTAAAATTAGTACTATAGGTTGCGATTAAGTACTGAGGGAAAACATAATGAGATGTAATTTTTAGATGAAAGAAAATCTTCCACAATTATTTAAAATGCTTCAATAAACGTGGCAAAAGGCTAGTCTTTGCACTGTGTGACTCAGCAGGAAAATGGAGACATTTCTAACTTTAGGTATAAGCTTAGCTTTAAAAATACTTGGAAAATAAACTTTGAATGTCTACCATCTTATACCTTTTAATATACACAAATGTGTGTATTAGAAATAGATTTTTTGTAAATGTATAAAGAAAATCAAAATAACACACGTGTGTAGCTGCAAAAAATGTCACCTCCTAGTTCCCTTGCATGTCAGTATGTAGTCCATGTTGTCCAGAGAGAGGTAATGTATTTATCTCAGGGTGCCATTTAGGATTTATTATGAGAACAGAGATGTCTCATCTCCTGCCACCTAAGATACCTTGTGTTCTTTCACTTTCTCATCCCTTTCTTGATAGCTTAGGTTTTAATGTTGTGATTTGGGGGATTTATACAATGCCGTGATTAACACAGGCCCAATTTCCATCGTTAATTGAATATTATCTTTCTATGAGGAAAACAAACTGAATTTTAACCCTGTTCATCTATAATTTTATTCTGCCTTTTGCTGCTAGCTTATCTCCAGTCAAG
>NW_026652940.1:0-12167 GCF_009828535.3 Hylobates moloch
TAATGAAATAATTATGACAATTATTTTGTTAACCAAAATTGGAGTCTATAGCCAAAATAATGTTAACACTTTTTAATAGTAAAATTGTTATTTTCCCATTTAGGATTCCATCAAACCCCCAAAACAAGTTTGAAAACTACTTATCAAAATCAGTGGGGTTGGGCAGGTGCAGTGGGGTTGGGCAGGCACAGTGGGGTTGGGCAGGTGCAGTGCAGTTGGACAGCTGCAGTGCCGTTGAGCAGGTGCAGTGCAGTTGGGCATGTGCAGTGGGGTTAGATTAGGCAGTTTTCAATTTACTATTCAATTGGGTATTTCTTGCTCTCATTTTAATCATCAATCAAAATTTAAATATTAAATAATAATATTAAGTAATAAAAGGATCAAATAAAAATGTTAAACAATCAGGGGGAGGGGGGAGGGATAGCATTAGGAGATATACCTAATGCTAAATGATGAGTTAATGCTTCTGAGCTAAATGGGGCCTGAGGTCTCTGAAACCCACAGGTTCCTACCCAGGGATGTGGTGCTCCCTTGGGGAGGTGGACCTGCTTCCTGGGGCACTCTGTGAGGGTCTCCTCCTCTCACTTCTAGCGGGCCCAGGGGATTCCACACTTTTTCTTCCATGCTGTGTTTTAGATGCTTCTCCCCGCCAAGAGCCTGGCCCCCTCTCCTCCCTAAGCTTTGACTTGTGAATCAAAAGGTCAGGGGTAGAAGGTTCTGGAAGGCTGCCTCTGCTCCATCATCAAATCTCCCCTGAAACTCGGAAGCAAGGGGCTGGCTGGGGTTTGCAGGAGGGAAGTGGAATGCCCATGAGGGAGGAAAGAGCTGCCATCTCATCATCAGATCCATCCCAAGCTCAGCTCTCTCTCGGCTCCAAGCCCTGAAGTCCCCTATAGGCTCTAGACCACCTGTCAGCCACCATCTCACATCTGTGGCAAGTGAATCAATCACTGATAGTGGGAGGCAAAATAATGTCCCGTAAATATGGCCATGTCCTAATCCCATGTGGCAGACAGAATAATGGCCCCAAAGATGTCCACATCCTAATCCTCATGTGGGAGACAGAATGATGGCCCCAAAGATGGCCACGTCCTAATTCCATGTGGGAGACAGAATATTGTCCCCAAATATGGCCACATCTTAATCCCATGTGGTAGACAGAATAATGGTCCCAAAGGTGTCCACGTCCTAATTCCCATGTGTTACACAGAATAACAGCCCCCAGCATGTTCTTACCTGGATAAGCATCCTGTCGACATGTTACAGAATGCTCTCTATGGAAGGAGGACTTTTATCCCAGGGATATTGCCATGGAGAGATGATTCTGGACTGTCCACGTGGGCCTGACATGTAATTATAATTGTCCTTATAAGGGCCAGGTGCGGTGGTTCATGCCTGTAATCCCAGAACTTTGAGAGGTTGAGGCAGGTGGATCACGTGCGGTCAGGTCAACATCGTGAAACCACATCTCTACTAAAAATACAAAAATTAGCCAGGTATGGTGGCAGGTGCTTGTCATCCCAGCTACTGAAGAGGCTGAGGCATGAGAATTGCCTGAACCTGGGAGGCAGAGGTTGTAGTGAGCTGAGATCATGCCACTGCACTCCAGCCTGAGTGACAGAGTGAGACTCCATCTCAAATAATAATAATAATTAATAATAATAATAATAATAATTGTCCTTATAAGAGGGAGGCAGGAGAGTCACAGTCTAGTGAGATATGAGGAGGCAAGAGCAGGCCTGAGTGACAGCAACCACCAATGAAGAAAGTCAACCTTTTCTAGATGTGGGAAATGGAGGGAAATGAGTTTCCATCTTGTCTTAGTCAGTTTTGTGTTGCTACAAAGGAATTCCCCAGGCTGGATAATGTATTTTAAAAAGAGGTTTATTTTGTCAGAGGTGGTGGCTCACGCCTGTCATCCCAGCACTTTGAGAGGCCGAGGGGGTCACATCACAAGGTCAGGAGTTCGAGACCAGCCTGACCAACATAGTGAAACACTATCTCTACTAAAAATACAAAATAAAACACAAAATTAGCTGGGTGTGGTGGCTGGCGCCTGTATTCCCAGCCACTTGGGAGGCTGAGGCAGGGGAACTGCTTGAACCGGGGAGGTGGAGGTTGCAGTGAGCCGAGATTGTGCCACTGCACTCCAGCCTGGTGACAAAGCAAGACTCCATCTCAAAAAAAAAAAAAAAAAGGTTTATTTGGCTCATGATTCTGCAGACTGTACAAGAATCATGCCTTCAGCATCTGCTGCAGGTGAGAACCTCAGCAACTTCCACTCCTGGTGGGAGAGGAAGGGGAGCTGGTGTTACATGGTGGGAGAGGTGGCAAGAGGCAGGGAAGGAGGTACCAGCCTCTTTTTGCTTTTACTTTTTTTTTTTTTTGGAGACAGAGTCTCACTCTGTTGCCCAGGCTGGAGTGCAATGGCATGATCTTGGCTCACTGCAACCTCCACCTCCCAGGTTCAAGCGATTCTGCTGCCTCAGCCTTCTGAGTACCTGGGACTACAAGTGCACGCCGCCACGCTCGGCTAATTTTTTGTATTTTAGTACAGATGGGTTTCACCATGTTGCCCAGGCTGGTCTCGAACTCCCGAGCTCAGGCAATCCACCCATCTCAGCCTGCCAAAGTGCTTGGATTACAGGTGTGAGCCACTGTGCCCGGCCACCAGCCTCTTTCTCATAACCAGCTCTTTCAGGAACAAAGAGAGAAATAACTCACTCATTGCTACAAGAAAGGCACCAAGCCATTTATAAGGAGTCTGCCCCCCTTGATTCAAACACCTCCTGCCAGATCCCACCTCCAACCCAGAGAACCAAATTTCAAAGCGAGATTTGCAAGGGACAAACAACCAAACTGTATCATCACTTTGTCCTCCAGAAGGAACCAGACCTACTAAAAACTGGATTTTTAACCCAGGGAGGCCTGGCACTGTACAATAATAAATTAATTTTTTTTTTTTTTTTTGAGATGGAGTCTCGCTATGTCTCCCAGGCTGGAGTGCGGTGGTGTGATCTAGGCTCACTGCAACCTCCGTCTCCTGGGTTCATGCCATTCTCCTGCCTCAGCCTCCCGAGTAGCTGGGACTACAGGCGCCCGCTACCACACTCGGCTAATTTTTTGTATTTTTAGTAGAGACGGGGTTTCACCATGTTAGTCAGGATGCTCTCAATCTCCTGACCTCGTGATCCACCTGCCTCGGCCTCCCAAAGTGCTGGGATTACAGGTGTGAGCCACCACACCTGGCTATGAATTTTTTTTTTTTTAATGAGATGGAGTTTCACTCTTGTGGCCCAGGCTGGATTGCAATTGTGCAATCTCAGCTCACCAGGTCAGTTATTTAAGGAGGAGGCTAGACAGTGCCTCAGTGGTTGGGTTGGAAGAAGATGCAAAAGTTTCTTGGAGTCTAAGCATCTTTGTGAAATATCACTTTTTTTGAGACAGAGAGATGGGGTCTTAGTTTGTTACCCAGGCTGGAGTGCAGGGGTGCAATCATAGCTTACTGTCAGCTTGAACTCAAGTGATCTCCCACCCCAGCCTCCCAGATACCTGGGACTACAGGCACAAGCCACCACGCGCAGCTAATTTTTGCATTTTTTTGTAGAGAAAGGGTCTTGCTATGTTGCTCAGACTGGTCTTAAACTCCTGTCTCAAGCAATACTCCAAAGTGTTAGGATTACAGGAATGAGCTACGGCGCCTAGCCAAATATCAGGTTTTTATTATTTATTATTTATTATTATTATTTGCTTTGAGATGCAATCTTGCTCTGTTGCCCAGGTTGGCGTGCAATGGCATGATCTCGGCTCACTGCAATCTCTGCCTCCCGGGTTCAAGCGATTCTCCTTCCTCAGCCTCCCGAGCAGCTGGGATGATGGGCGTCTGCCTGGGTAAGTTCCTGCATTTTTAGTCCAGATGGGGTTTTACCATGTTGGGCAGGCTGGTCTTGAATTTTTGACCTCAGGCGATCTGCCCGCCTTGGCCTCCCAAAGTGCTGGGATTACAGGCGTGTGCCACCACGCCTGGCCCCAAATATCATGTTTTTAAATAAAAACATGGAAAATTATATAAAGGCTCACAGCATCATCAACAAGAAAATAGTTCCCCAATGTCGCAGAGGCGGAGATGTCCACGCCATTCCTACACCCTCTGGGTCTCAGGTAATTTCCTTCACAGTCAAGACCTCTTCGCAGTAGTCTTTCCCTTCCTCTGGGGTGAATTCCTCCCAGATGATCTGAGAAAAAGGAGGATTCAGGCTGTCAGATCTTCACGAGCTCAGCCTGGGACTTAGTGGGCTGTGTTTATTTTCTTTTCCTCCCTCGAGACAGAGTCTCACCCTGTTGCCCAGGCTGGAGTGCAGTGGTGTGATCTCAGCTCACTGCAACCTCGGCCTCCTGGGTTGAAGCGATTCTCCTGCCTCAGCCTCCCGAGTAGCTGGGATTACAGGTGCCCACCACCACAAATTTGACTGATTAGATGAGGCCCACCCTTCTCCTTTAGACCTCCAGCTGATTAGAGGAGACCCACTCTTCCCCCTTTAGACCTTCGACTGATTAGATGAGGCCCACCCTTCCCCCTGTTTACCTTCGACTGATTAGATGAGGCCCACCCTTCCCCCTTTAGACTTTTGACTGATTAGATGAGGCCCACCCTTCCCCCTATATACCTTCAACTGATTAGATGAGGCCCACCCTTCCCCTATATACCTTCAACTGATTAGATGAGGCCCACCCTTCCCCCTTTAGCTGCCACTGGCTAAATTTTGTATTTTCAGTAGAGATGGGGTTTCACCATGTTGGCCAGGCTCGTCTCGAACTCCTGACCTCGAGGTGATCCACTCTCCTCGGCTTCCAAAGTGCTGGGATGACAGGCATGAGCCACTGCACCTGGCCAGGGGTTTTTCCTGGGGTAAAGATCTGAGACAGATCCACCCATGCGGCCTCATAGTTGACGATGAACAGGGTGGCCTTTGGAAGAGCTTGTGAGTGTGAAACCTGGGCAGGGTACAGCAGACGCTAAGCCCCTGGGGCCGACGGAGCTCAGAGAAGGGAAGGTTGAAGCCTGAAGCCATCATCCTAGCACTTCGATGTGGGGGACCCTGGGGGTCAGTGGAAAGCAGGGGCCAAGGAGGAGGCTGGCGTGGGGGTGGAAGGTAACAGAATGACAGATGGCCAGGTCTAGGATGGGGGTGTGCAAGTGGCAGCCAGGAGGATGCGGATCACACAGATCCCTCACCCTTAGTCACCCTCTCTGGGGTCTTGCTGTTGAGCCTCTCTCTCAGTCTCTCTGCCTCTTTTCTCTGTCTCTCTTTCCTCCCCCTCTCACTGTCTTCCAGCCCCATCTCTAGGTCTCTCTCTATCTCCGTCTTCCTGTGTGTCTACCTCTTTCGGGTTCAGTCTCTCTGTTTCTCTTTCATCTCTTGGTCTCTGTTTTGGATACCTGGCACCAATGATGCCTTGGATACCTGGCACCAATGATGTGTCCCTGTGACTAGGCTACAATCCCCAGTTATTGAATCAAGCCATGACTCAGGGGCTGCTATGAAGGTGCTTTGTAGATGTCAAGTTCACAATCAGATGATTTCCAGGAAAAGAGACTGGACTGGAGAATGTGGGTGGGCCTTATCTAATCAGTCAAAAGTCTAAAGGGGGTGGGCCTCATCTAATCAGTTGAAGGTCTAAAGAGGGGTGGGCCTCATCTAATCAGTCGAAGGTCTAAAGGGGTGGGCCTTGTCTAATTAATAAGCTGAAGGTCTAAAGGGGAAGGGGGGAAGGGTGGGCTTCATCTAATGAGTTGAAGGTCTAAATGAGAAGGGTGGGTCTCATCTAATCAGTCAAAGGTCTAAAAAGGGAAAGGTGGGCTTCATCTAATGAGTCAAAGGTATATAGGGGGAAAGGTGGGCCTCGTCTAATCAGTTGAAGATCTAAGGGGGAAGGATGGGCCTCATCCAATCAGTCGAGGGTATGAAGGGGAGGGTAGGCCTCATCTAATCAGTTGAAGGACTGAAGGGGAAGGGTGGGCCTCATCTAATCAGTTGAAGGTCCAAAGGACAAGCATGGGCCTCATCTAATCAGTCAAAGGTATAAGGAGAATGGTGGGCTTCATCTAATCAGTCAAAGGTCTAAACAAGGAGAGTGGGCCTCATTTAATCAGTTGAAAGTCTAAAGGGTAAGGGTGGGCCTTATCTAATTAATAAGCTGAAGGTCTAAAGGGGAAAGGATGGGCCTCATCTAATCAGTTGAAGGTATATAGGGTAAGGGTGGGCCTCATCTAATCAGTTGAAGGTCTAAAGGAGAAGGGTGGGCCTCATTTAATCAGTCGAAGGTCTAAAGGATAAAAGCTGAGGTTCCCCAGACAAGAGTTTTATTTCCTTTTTAAAAATTTCATCTCCTACTCTGAGAATGGTTCTGCCTCTGGGATGCAGCATCAGCCCTGACCTGACTTTCCAGCCTGCCAGCCTACTGCAACATAAGACGCAATCCCAGAGCCGGAGAGAGGTGGGTGGGAGATGAGCACCAATGGGGTCTCAGGGTGCAGATCACATGGTTCCTCGCCCTTGTTCACCTTCTCTGGGCTGTCGCTGACACTAAGTCTCACGCCTCTGTCTTCCCTGTCTCTCTCAGTGTCTCTGTGTCTCTTTTCTCTGCCTCCCTCTCTGTCTCTTTCCTCCTTCTGTCTCTCTCTTCCACGCCCATCCCTTGGTCTCTTTCTCTTTCTGTCTCTCTCTCTCTCCCCTCTCCGTGTCCACCTATGTTTCTCTGTTTCTCCCTCTATCTCTCTGTCTTTTTCTCTTTGTCCCTGTCTGTATTTCTCCTTCTCCATCTCTCTCTCTCTTTCTGTCCCTGTGTCTCTCTGTCTTTGCCTCTCTCACCTCTCTGTGCCTCTGTTCTTTGTCTCTCTCCTCTCCCTGCTGTGGTTGTTTTTTGTCTTGTTTTGTTTTGTTTTGTTTTTGATAGAGAGTTTTGCTCTTGTTGCCCAGGTTAGAGTGCAATGGCACTGTCTCGGCTCACTGCAACCTCTGCCTCCTGGGTTCTAGTGATTCTCCTGCCTCAGCCTCCAGAGTAGGTGGGATTACACATGTGCGCCACTACACCTGGCTAATTTTTGTAATTTTAGTAGAGACAAGGTTTCTCCATGTTGGTCAGGCTGGTCTCGAACTCCCAACCTCAAGTGATCCACCCGCCTCAGCCTCCCAAAGTGCTGGGATGACAGGTGTGAGCCACCGCGCCCAGCCTCCACCTGGGTCTTTATGTTTGTTGTTTGTCTGTCTCTGTTTCTCCATCTCTGTCTCTCTGTCTTTTTCTCTCCGTATGTATCTGTCTTCCTGTCTGTCTTTCTCTCTCTCTTTCCTTCTCCCTTTTCTCCCTCCCTTTCTCTGTTTCTTTCTGTCTGTGTGTCTGCCTTTGTTTCTGTCAGTCTGTCTGCCTGTTTCCCTCTCTCTTGTGTCTCCTTCTCATTATCTCCTATGTTCCTCGCTCTCTCCTCCATCTCTCTCCCTCCATCTTTCTCCGCCTCTGTCTCTTGTCTCTTTATTTCTGCCTCTCCTCTCTACCTTCATTTTTTTCTTTTGAGATGGAGTCTCACTCTGTCACCCAGGCTGGAGTGCAGTGGTGCGATCTCAGCTCACTGCAACCTCTGCCCCCTGGGTTCAAGCCATTCTCCCACCCCAGCCTCCCTAGTAACTGGGATTACAGGCGTACACCACCACACCCGGCTAATTTTTTGTATTTTTAGCAGAGATGGGGTTTCACCATGTTGGCCAGGCTGGTCTCGAACTTCTGACCTCACGTGATCCATCTGCCTCCACCTCCCAAAGTGCTGGGATGACAGGCGTGAGCCACCGTGCCTGGCCCTCTCTGCCATCTTCTCCTCCTTTTTTTGACCACTACCCTGCCTCAATTTCTCCTGATGGAGCTCACAGAGACAACCCTGACCCCAACCTGGGAGAAGACCCAGGAGAGGGATACAGATTCCAGCCACATCCATGGCGACACTGCGGTCGCAGCTGGTGGAGAAGCAAGACAGTCGACACTCAGAGGCCATGTCCCACGCTCCCCACTACCCGCTTTTCATCCCAGGTCACCGCTCCACCCATCCCTACTTACCTCGTCTTCCACCTCACGGTTATCATTCAGTTTGTCTTTGATCTGTGGAACTGGCGGCAACAGTCGCTGTATCCTAAGGAACCTGAGACACAGAGAAAAAGTGTGAAGAGAATGAACCGCAGGTCACCAGAGTTCCTTCCATCAACGCCCTGTGCCGGGGGATGCTGCGTGTGGGGTGTCTGCCCTCAACCACACAAAACAACTTCACTAAGAATCACCAAGTGATGAAAATCTTAAGGAACTAGGCCGGGCGCAGTGGCTCACGCCTGTAATCCCAGCACTTTGGGAGGCTGAGGCGGGTAGATCACTTGATGTCTGGAGTTCGAAAACAGCCTGGCCAACGTGGTGAAACCACGTCTCTACTAAAAATACAAAAATTAGCTGAGTATCGTGGTGCACACCTGTAATCCCAGCTACTCAGGAGGCTGAGGCAGGAGAATCGCTTGAACCCGGGGGGTGGAGGTTGCAGTGAGCCAAGATTGCACCACTGCACTCCAGCCTGGATGACAGAGCAAGACTCTATCTCAAAAAAAAACAAAAATCACCAAATGACGAAAATCTTAAGGAACTAGGCCAGTCGTGGTGGCTCATCCCTGTAATCCCAGCACTTTGGGAGGCCAAGGCGGGTGGATCACTTGAGGTCAAGAGTTCGAGACCAGACCGGGCATGGTGGCTCACGCCTGTAATCCCAACACTTTGGGAGGCCAAGGCGGGCGAATCATAAGGTCAGGAGTTCGAGACCAGCCTGGCCAACATGGTGAAACCCCATCTCTACTAAAAATACAAAAAATTAGCTGGGTGTGGTGGCGGATGCCTGTATTCCCAGCTACTAGGGAGGCTGAGGCAAGAGAATCATTTGAACATGGGAGGCAGAGGTTGCAATGAGCTGAGATTGTGCCACTGCACTCTAGCCCAGGCAACAGTACGAGACTCCGTCTCAAAAAAAGAGTTCGAGACCAGCCTGGCCAACATGGAGAAACCCCATCTCTACTAAAAATACAAAAATTAGCTGAGCATCATGGGGCATGCCTGTAATCCCAGCTACTCAGGAGGCTGAGGCAGGAGAATCGCTTGAACCTGGGAGGCGGAGGATGCAGTGAGCCAAGATTGCACCACTGCACTCCAGCCTGGGCAACAGAGTGAGACTCCATCTCAAAAAAATAAAATAAAAAAGAACACCTCCAACCCAGAAACCATGCTCTTCAAGGCTGCTGGGATCAAGCTCCCCTCTGGAGCTCAGCCCTTCAACACCAGTCACCTCAGACTCCCTGAAGCTTCCCACAGCTGACCACCTCTTCCATTCCCATCCCTGTGCCTGAGAGGCTGAGGGAAGATTCTAGAAAGATTCCCTGTGAGCATCACTGCATATTCCTGTAGGATCTCCTGTTTTTTCAGTTCTTTTTGTTTGTTTTGAGACGGAGTCTCACTCTGTCACCCAGGCTGGAGTGCAGTGGTGCAATCTCAGCTCACTGCAAGCTCTGCCTCCTGAGTTCAAGTGATTCTCCTACTTCAGCCTCATGAGTCGCTGGGACTACAGGAACGCACCACCACGCTCGGCTAATTTTGTAATTTTAGTAGAGACAGAGTTTTCCCATGTTAGTCAGGCTGGTCTCAAACTCTTGACCTCGGGTGATCCTCCCACCTCAGCCTCCCAAAGTTCTGGGATTACAGGCGTGGGCCACCACGCCTAGCCTAGTTCCTTAAGATTTTCATAATTTGGTTTGTTTTTTTTTTTTTTTTGAGACAGAGTCTCATTCTGTCACCCGGGCTGGAGTGCAGTGGCGCGATCTCCACTCACTGCAAGCTCTGCCGCCCGGGTTCATGCCATTCTCCTGCCTCAGCCTCACCGAGTAGCTGGGACTACAGGTGCCCTCCACCACGCCCGGCTATTTTTTTAGTAGAGACGGGGTTTCACTATGTTAGCCAGGATGGTCTCGATCTCCTGACCTCGTGATCCACGCGCCTCAACCTCCCAAAGTGCTGGGATTACAGGTGTGAGCCACCATGCCCGGCCCATTTGGTGATTCTTAGTGTGTATCTGTGTGCTCCCTGAATCCAATGACAGATGCCCTTCTAAGAGACAGAAGAGGAGACACAGACACAGAGGAAGAGGTCACGTGGAGACGGAGGCGGAGACGGAGGCAGAAACGGCAGTGATGCGGCCACAAGCCCAGGGACGCAGGGAGCCTCCAGGAGCTGGGAAAGGCAGAAACGATCTTCCCTTAGAGGCAAAGCCACAGGAGACAGGAAGATACCATAACCTTTGTGCCCTCAGCTGAGCTCTGCGGGTGTCTCATGTCTGGCAAAAAGGTGGGGTCCCAAGCAAGTTCTCCATATTACTGGATGGGTCATGGAACCACCAGGCAGCTTTGCAGGCTGTTTCTCTCTTTTTATTTATTATTATTATTATTTTTTTTTTGAGATGGAGTTTCGCTTTTGTTGCCCAGGCTGGAGTGCAATGGCATGATCTTGGCTCACTGCAACCTCCGCCTCCCTGGTTCCAGCGATTCTCCTGCCTCAGCCTCCCGAGTAGCTGGGATTACAGGCGCCCACCACCACACCTGGCTAATTTTGTATTTTTAATAGAGACGGGGTTTCTCCATGTTGGTCAGGCTGGTCTCGAACTCCCAACCTCAAGAGATCCTCCCGCCTCGGCCTCCCAAAGTGCTGGGATGACAGGCGTGAGCCACTGCAGCCAGCCAAGGCTGTGTTTCTCTTTCTCAGAGACAGAGACAGACAGAGACTTTGGAGAAAGCACTTTTTTTCCCCGGCCTGCCCTGTTTGCCTGGGGGGAGGCCCAGGTGTTTCACAGATTACCTTTTAAAGAGGAAGCTGAGGATGAGGCCACAGACAAGGGTTCCCACGATCAGGAGCACATAAATGTGCACAGAGCTGAGGTTTCTGCCGTCAGAGCCTAGAGAGACACACCGGTTTGCGTCTGCGGTGAATCGCTGATGAACGTGTGAAAGGAAATTAAAACTCTTTGAGTGTCCAAACGCATTTAGCCAAAGGGAACAGTCAAGCTGGGAACTGGGTCCAGCAAACCTGCCTCCCTCTTTTTGGTTCCTAAATAAGATGGCTCTGAGATGAAAGGCGACCTGCCTGCCCCATGTTTTGCCCACAAGGAAATTTGTGGTGAGCTGTTAAAACTTTGCCACCATGGGCTGGGCACGGTGGCTCACGCCTGTAATCCCAGCACTTTGAGAGGCTGAGGAAGACAGATCACTTGAGGTCAGGAGTTCGAGACCAGCCTAGGCAACATGGTGAAACCCCTGTCTCTACTAAAAACACAAAAATTGGGCCAGGCACGGTGGCTCATACCTGTCATCCCAGCACTTTGGGAGGCCGAGGCAGGTGCATCATCTGAGGTCAGGAGTTCGAGACAAGCCTCACTAACATGGTGAAACCCCGTCTCTACTAAAAAAAAATACAAAATTAGCCAGGCATAATGGTGTGCACCTGTAATCCTATCCACTTGGGAGTCTGAGGCAGGATAATCGCTTGAACCTGGGAGGCGGAGGTTGCAGTGAGCCGAGATCATGCCATTGCACTCCAGCCTGGGTGACAGAGTGAGACTTTCTCAAAAAACAAAAAATCAACAAACAAATAACATTTCTTACAGATGCAGTCACCCCGGCCCACCAGACACGAATGGATCCCTGATCATCTCTGTACCCCATTTTGTCTGTGTGATCTAGGAGGTGGAGGTGCACCACTGCACTCCAGCCCACATTTTTTCCTCCATCCCCTTTGTTTAGGTGAAAACCGTGTACTTCTCAATATCCTGCCCCTTCCACTTTTCAATTTGGAGCCCTCAAAATCATCTTCAGAGAAAAGCATAGACCTGTCTCCTGGGTGGCCCAGACCTGGCTTTGAAGAGACCTTCCCCGGCCGGGCACAGTGGCTCACGCCTGTCATCCCAGCACCTTGGGAGGGCAAGGCAGGCGGATCACCTGAGGTTGGGAGTTCGAGACCAGCCTGACCAACATGGAGAAACCCCGTCTCTACTAAAAATACAAAATTAGCCGGGTGTGGTGGTAGGTGCCTGTAATCCCAGCTAC